>NC_135137.1:14421734-14728871 GCF_051014445.1 Colletes latitarsis
CGCATGTTAGGTCTAGGTTAGATCTGTGATTTGCTCTCGTCAGGCTCATACTTTTGCATATTTATCAATCTTGTTGGACAGATCATGGGCTTCCACTGGTTAGGATCACATAGTAATGTGGTACCACATTGACACAGTCAATTAAACCTGGTTTCGATCAATATTTTAGAGGATAACACATGTTAGGTCTAGGTTAGGTCTGGGATTTGCAATCATCAGGATCATACTCTCGCATATCTCTCATACTTGATGGCCAGATTCTGGGCTTTTTTCGGTTTGGATCACGTAGTAATGTGGTACCACACTGAAACAGTCAATTAAACCCGGTTTCGATCAATATCTTCGAGGATAACGCATGTTAGGTCTAGGTTAGGTCTGGGATTGGCTCTCATCAGGCTCATACTTTCGCATTCTTCACATACTTCTTGAACAGATCCTGGGTTTTTTCTGGTTTGGGTCACATAGTAATGCCGTACCACACTGAAACAGTCGACTAAACCTGATATCGATCAATATTTTAGGGGATAACACATGTTAGGTCTAGGATAGGTCTGGGATTTGCACTTATCAGGCTCATACATTCACATATTTCTCATACCTGATGGCCAGATTCTGGGCTTTTTTTGGTTTGGATCACGTAGTAATGTGTTACCACACTGAAACAGTCTATTAGACCTGGTTTCGATCAATATCTTGGAGGATATCGCATGTTAAGTATAGGTTAGGTCTGGGATTTCCTCTCATCAGGCTCATACTTTCGCATATTTCTCATACTTGTTGGTCAGATCCTGGGCTTCCACTGGTTTGGATCACGTAGTAATGTGGTACCACACTGAAACAGTCGAGTAAACCTGGTCACGATCAATATTTTAGGGGATAACGCATGTTAGGTCTAGGTTAGGTCTGGGATATGCTCTCATCAGGCTCATACTTTTGCATATTTCTCATACTTGTTGAACAGATCCCGGGTTTTTTCTGGTTTGGATCACGTAGTAAAGTGGTACCACACTGAAACAGTCGACTAAACCTGGTCACGATCAATATTTTAGAGGATGACCCATGTTAGGTATAGGTTAGGTCTGGGATTTGCACTCATCAGGCTCATATATTCGCATATTTCTCATACTTGATGGCCCGATTCTGGGCTTTTTTTGGTTTGGATCACGTAGTAATGTGGTACCACACTGAAACAATCGACTAAACCTGGTCTCGATCAATATTTTAGGGGTTAACGCACGTTAGGTCTAGGTTAGGTCTGGGATTTGCACTCATCAGGCTCATACTTTCGCATATTTATCATACTTGATGGCCAGATTCTGGGCTTTTTTTGGCTTGGATCACATAGTAATGACGTACCACACTGAAACAGACGACTAAACCTGATATCGATCAATATTTTAGGGGATAACACATGTTAGGTCTAGGATAGGTCTGGGATTTGCACTCATCAGGCTCATACATTCGCATATTTCTCATACCTGATGGCCAGATTCTGGGCTTTTTTTGGTTTGGTTCACGTAGTAATGTGGTACCACACTGAAACAGTCTATTAAACCTGGTTTCGATCAATATCTTAGAGGACATCGCATGTTAAGTATAGGTTAGGTCTGGGATTTCCTCTCATCAGGCTCATACTTTCGCATATATCTCGTACTTGTTGGTCAGATCCTGGGCTTCCACTGGTTTGGATCACGTAGTAATGTGGTACCACACTGAAACAGTCGAGTAAACCTGGTCGCGATCAATATTTTAGGGGATAACGCATGTTAGGTCTAGGTTAGGTCTGGGATTTGCTCTCATCAGGCTCATACTTTTGCATATTTCTCATACTTGTTGAACAGATCCCGGGTTTTTTCTGGTTTGGATCACGTAGTAAAGTGGTACCACACTGAAACAGTCGACTAAACCTGGTCACGATCAATATTTTAGAGGATGACCCATGTTAGGTATAGGTTAGGTCTGGGATTTGCTCTCATCAGGCTCATACTTTCGGATATTTATCAATCTTGTTGGCCAGCTCCTGGGCTTCCACTGGTTTGGATCACGTAGTAATGTGGTACCACACTGAAACAATCGACTAAACCTGGTCTCGATCAATATTTTAGGGGTTAACGCATGTTAGGTCTAGGTTAGGTCTGGGATTTGCTCTCATCAGGCTCATACTTTCGCATATTTATCATACTTGATGGCCAGATTCTGGGCTTTTTTTGGCTTGGATCACGTAGCGATGTGGCACCACACTGAAACTGTCTATCAAACCTGGTTTCGATCAATATTTTAGAGGATAACACATGTTAGGTCTAGGTTAGGTCTGGGATTTGCACTCATCAGGCTCATACTTTCGCATATTTCTCATACTTGATGGCTAGATTCTGGGCTTTCGCCGGTATGGGTCACATAGTAATGTCGTACCACACTGAAACAGTCGACTAAACCTGATATCGATCAATATTTTAGGGGATAACACATGTTAGGTCTAGGATAGGTCTGGGATTTGCACTCATCAGGCTCATACATTCGCATATTTCTCATACTTGATGGCCAGATTCTGGGCTTTTTTTGGTTTGGATCACGCAGTAATGTGGTACCACACTGAAACAGTCTATTAAACCTGGTTTCGATCAATATCTTAGAGGATATCGGATGTTAAGTCTAGGTTAGGTCTGGGATTTCCTCTCATCAGGCTCATACTTTCGCATATTTCTCATACTTGTTGGTCAGATCCTGGGCTTCCACTGGTTTGGATCACGTAGTAATGTGGTACCACACTGAAACAGTCGAGTAAACCTGGTCACGATCAATATTTTAGGGGATAACGCATGTTAGGTCTAGGTTAGGTCTGGGATTTGCTCTCATCAGGCTCATACTTTTGCATATTTCTCATACTTGATGGCCAGATTCTGGGCTTTTTTTGGCTTGGATCACGTAGTAATGTGGTACCACACTGAAACAATCGACTAAACCTGGTTTCGATCAATATTTCAGAGGATAAGGCTTGTTAGGTATAGGTTAGACTGGGATTTGCTCTCGTCAGGCTCATACTTTCGCATATTTATCAATCTTGTTGGCCAGATCCTGGGCTTCCACTGGTTTGGATCACGTAGTAATGTGGTACCACACTGAAACAGTCGATTAAACCTGGTCACGATCAATATTTTAGGCGATAACGCATGTTAGGTCTAGTTTAGGTCTGGGATTTGCTCTCATCAGGCTCATACTTTTGCATATTTATCAATCTTGTTGGACAGATCCTGGGCTTCCAATGGTTTGGTTCACATAGTAATGTGGTACCACATTGACACAGTCAATTAAACCTGGTTTCGATCAATATTTTAGAGGATAACGCATGTTAGGTCTAGGTTAGGTCTGCGATTTGCACTCATCAGGATCATACTTTCGCTTATTTCTCATACTTGATGGCCAGATTCTGGGCTTTTTTTGGATTGGATCACGTAGTAATGTGGTACCACACTGAAGCAGTCGCGTAAACCAGGTCTCGATCAATATGTTAGAGGATAACGCATGTTAGGTCTGGGTAAGGTCTGGGATTTGCCCTCTTCAGCCTCATACTTTCGTATTCTTCACATACTTCTTGAACAGATCCTGGGTTTTTTCTGGTTTGGATCACATAGTAATGTCGTACCACACTGAAACAGTCGACTAAACCTGATATCGATCAATATTTTAGGGGATAACAAATGTTAGGTCTAGTTTAGGTCTGGCATTCGCTCTCATCAGGCTCATACCGTCGCATATTTCTCATACTTGTTGGCCAGATCCTGGGCCTTTTCTGGTATGGATCACGTAGTAATGTGGTACCACACTGAAGCAGTCGCGTAAACCAGGTCTCGATCAATATGTTAGAGGATAACGCATGTTAGGTACAGGTTAGGTCTGGGATTTGCTCTCATCAGGCTCATACTTTCGCATATTTCTCATACTTGATGGCGAGATTCTGGGCTTTTTTTAGCTTAGATCACGTAGCAATGTGGTACCACACTGATACAGACGATTAAACCTGGTTTCGATCAATATTTTACAGGATAACGCAAGTTAGGTCTGGGTAAGGTCTGGGATTTGCCCTCTTCAGCCTCATACTTTCGTATTCTTCACATACTTCTTGAACAGATCCTGGGTTTTTTCTGGTTTGGATCACATAGTAATGTCGTACCACACTGAAACAGTCGACTATACCTGGTCTCGATCAATATTTTAGGGGATAGCGCATGTTATGTCTAGGTAAGGCCTGGGATTTGCCCTCATCAGACTCATACATTCGCATCCTTCTCATACTTGTTGAACAGATCCTGGGTTTTTTCTGCTTTGGATCACTTATTAATGTGGTACCACACTGAAACAGTTAATTAAACCTAGTCTGGGTCAACATTTCTAAGGATATCGCATGTTAAGTCAGGGTTAGGTCTAGGATTTGCCCTCATCAGGCTCATACTTTCGCATATCTCTCATACTTGATGGCCAGATTTTGGGCTTTTTCCGGTATGGGTCACGTGGTAATGTGGTACCACACTGAAACAGCCAATTAAGCCTAGTCTGGGTCGACATTTCAAAGGATAACGCACGTTAGGTATAGATTTGGTCTGGGATTTCCTCTCATCAGGCCCATACTTTCGCATACTTCTCATACTTGATGGCCAGATTCTGGGCTTTTTTTGGGCTTAGATCACGTTGTAATGTGGTACCACACTGAAACAGTCGATTAAACCTGGTTTCGATCAATATTTTAGAGGATAACACATGTTAGGTCTAGGTTAGGTCTGGGATTTGCACTCATCAGGCTCATACTTTCGCATATTTATCAATCTTGTTGGCCAGCTCCTGGGCTTTTTCTAGTTTGGATCACGTAGTAATGTGGTACCATACTGAAACAGTCGACTAAACCTGGTTTCGATCAATATTTTAGAGGATAACACATGTTAGGTCTAGGTTAGGTCTGGGATTTGCTCTCATCAGGCCCATACTTTCGCATACTTCTCATACTTGGTGGCCAGATTCTGGGCTTTTTTTAGCTTAGATCACGTAGTAATGTGGTACCACACTGAAACAGTCGATAAAACCTGGTTTCGATCAATATTTTAGAGGATAACGCAAGTTAGGTCTGGGTTAGGTCTGGGATTTGCCCTCTTCAGTCTCATACTTTCGCATTCTTCACATACTTCTTGAACAGATCCTGGGTTTTTTCTGGTTTGGATCACATAGTAATGTCGTACCACACTGAAACAGTCGACTATACCTGGTCTCGATCAATATTTTAGGGGATAGCGCATGTTATGTCTAGGTAAGGCCTGGGATTTGCCCTCATCAGACTCATACATTCGCATCCTTCTCATACTTGTTGAACAGATCCTGGGTTTTTTCTGCTTTGGATCACTTATTAATGTGGTACCACACTGAAACAGTCAATTAAACCTAGTCTGGGTCAACATTTCAAAGGATCACGCATGTTAGGTCTAGGTTAGGTCTGGGATTTGCACTCATCAGGCTCATACTTTCGCATATTTATCAATCTTGTTGGCCAGCTCCTGGGCTTTTTCTGGTTTGGATCACGTAGTAATGTGGTACCATACTGAAACAGTCGACTAAACCTGGTCTCGATCAATATTTCAGAGGATAACGCATGTTATGTCTAGGTTAGGTCTGAGATTTGCTCTCATCAGGCTCATACTTTCGCATAGTTCTTATACTTGTTGAACAGATCCCGGGTTTTTTCTGGCTTGGATCACGTAGTAAAGTGGTACCACACTGAAACAGTCGACTAAACCTGGTCACGATCAATACTTTAGAGGATAACGCATGTTAGGTCTAGGTTAGGTCTGGGATTGGCTCTCATCAGGCTCATACTTTCGCATTCTTCACATACTTCTTGAACAGATCCTGGGTATTTCTGGTTTGGATCACATAGTAATGTCGTACCACACTGAAACAGTCGACTAAACCTGATATCGATCAATATTTTAGGGGATAACACATGTTAGGTCTAGGATAGGTCTGGGATTTGCACTCATCAGGCTCATACATTCGCATATTTCTCATACTTGATGGCCAGATTCTGGGCTTTTTTTAGTTTGGATCACGTAGTAATGTGGTACCACACTGAAACAATCGACTAAACCTGGTCTCGATCAATATTTTAGGGGTTAACGCATGTTAGGTCTAGGTTAGGTCTGGGATTAGCACTCATCAGGCTCATACTTTCGCATATTTATCATACTTGATGGCCAGCTTCTGGGCTTTTTTGGCTTGGATCACGTAGTAATGTCGTACCACACTGAAACAGTCTATTAAACCTGGTTTCGATCAATATTTTAGAGGATATCGCATGCTAAGTCTAGGTTAGGTCTGGGATTTCCTCTCATCAGGCTCATACTTTCGCATATTTCTCATACTTGTTGGTCAGATCCTGGGCTTCCACTGGTTTGGATCACGTAGTAATGTGGGTCCACACTGAAACAGTCGAGTAAACCTGGTCACGATCAATATTTTAGGGGATAACGCATGTTACGTCTAGGTTAGGTCTGGGATTTGCTCTCATCAGGCTCATACTTTTGCATATTTCTCATACTTGATGGCCAGATTCTGGGCTTTTCTTGGCTTGGATCACGTAGTTAAGTGGTACCACACTGAAACAGTCGACTAAACCTGGTCTCGATCAATATTTCAGAGGATAAGGCTTGTTAGGTCTAGGTTAGGTCTGGGATTTGCACTCATCAGGCTCATACTTTCGCATATTTCTGATACTTGATCGTCAGATTCTGGGCTTTTCTTGGCTTGGATCACATTGTAATGTCGTACCACTCTGACATAGTCAATTAAACCTGGTTTCGATCAATATTTTAGAGGATAACACATGTTAGGTCTAGGTTAGGTCTACGATTTGCACTCATCAGGCGCATACTTTCGCATATTTCTCATACTTGATGGCCAGATTCTGGGCTTTTTTTGGCTTGGATCACGTAGTAATGTGGTACCACACTGAAGCAGTCGACTAAACCTGGTCACGATCAATATTTTAGGCGATAACGCATGTTAGGTCTAGTTTAGGTCTGGGATTTGCTCTCATCAGGCTCATACTTTTGCATACTTATCAATCTTGTTGGACAGATCCTGGGCTTCCAATGGTTTGGTTCACATAGTAATGTGGTACCACATTGACACAGTCAATTAAACCTGGTTTCGATCAATATTTTAGAGGATAACACATGTTAGGTCTAGGTTAGGTCTGCGATTTGCACTCATCAGGATCATACTTTCACTTATTTCTCATACTTGATGGCCAGATTCTGGGCTTTTTTTGGATTGGATCACGTAGCAATGCGGTACCACATTGAGACAGTCCAATAAACCTGGTTTCGATCGATATTTTAGAGGATAACGCATGTTAGGTCTAGGTTAGGTCTGGCATTCGCTCTCATCAGGCTCATACCGTCGCATATTTCTCATACTTGTTGGCCAGATCCTGGGCCTTTTCTGGTATGGATCACGTAGTAATGTGGTACCACACTGAAGCAGTCGCGTAAACCAGGTCTCGATCAATATGTTAGAGGATAACGCATGTTAGGTACAGGTTAGGTCTGGGATTTGCTCTCATCAGGCTCATACTTTCGCATATTTCTCATACTTGATGGCGAGATTCTGGGCTTTTTTTAGCTTAGATCACGTAGCAATGTGGTACCACACTGAAACAGACGGTTAAACCTGGTTTCGATCAATATTTTAGAGGATAACGCAAGTTAGGTCTGGGTAAGGTCTGGGATTTGCCCTCTTCAGCCTCATACTTTCGTATTCTTCACATACTTCTTGAACAGATCCTGGGTTTTTTCTGGTTTGGATCACATAGTAATGTCGTACCACACTGAAACAGTCGACTAAACCTGGTCTCGATCAATATTTTAGGGGATAGCGCATGTTAGGTCTAGGTTAGGTCTGGGATTTGCTCTGATCAGGCTCATACTTTCGCATATTTCTCATACTTGATGGCCAAATTCTGGGCTTTCTCCGGTATGGGTCACGTAGTAATGTGATACCACACCGAAACAGTTAATTAAACCTAGACTGGGTCAACATTTCTAAGGATATCGCATGTTAAGTCTGGGTTAGGTTTAGGATTTGCCCTCATCAGGCTCATACTTTCGCATATTTCTCATACTTGTTGGCCAGATTCTGGGCTTTTTCCGGTATGGGATACGTGGTAATGTGGTACCACACTGAAACACTCAATTAAGCCTAGTCTGGGTCAACATTTCAAAGGATAACGCATGTTAGGTATAGGTTATGTCTGGGATTTGCTCTCATCAGGCTCATATTTTCGCATATTTATCAATCTTGTTGGCCAGATCCTGAGCTTCCACTGGTTTGGATCACATAGTAATGTGGTACCACACTGAAACAGTCGAGTAAACCTGGTCTCGATCAATATTTCAGAGGATAACGCATGTTATGTCTAGGATAGGCCTGGGATTTGCCCTCATCAGACTCATACCTTCGCATTCTTCTCATACTTGATGGCCAGATTCTGGGCTTTTTTTTGGCTTAGATCACGTTGTAATGTGGTACCACACTGAAACAGTCGATTAAACCTGGTTTCGATCAATATTTTAGAGGATGACCCATGTTAGGTCTAGGTTAGGTCTGGGATTTGCACTCATCAGGCTCATACTTTCGCATATTTATCAATCGTGTTGGCCAGCTCCTGGGCTTTCTCTGGTTTGGATCACGTAGTAATGTGGTACCATACTGAAACAGTCGACTAAACCTGGTCACGATCAATATTTTAGAGGATGACCCATGTTAGGTATAGGTTAGGTCTGGGATTTGCTCTCATCAGGCTCATACTTTCGCATATTTATCATACTTGTTGGCCAGCTCCTAAGCTTCCACTGGTTTGGATCACGTAGTAATGTGGTACCACACTCAAACAATCGACTAAACCTGGTCTCGATCAATATTTTAGGGGTTAACGCATGTTAGGTCTAGGTTAGGTCTGGGATTTGCTCTCGTCAGGCTCATACTTTTGCATATTTATCAATCTTGTTGGACAGATCCTGGGCTTCCACTGATTTGGATCACATAGTAATGTGGTACCACATTGACACAGTCAATTAAACCTGGTTTCGATCGATATTTTAGATGATAACACATGTTAGGTCTAGGTTAGGTCTGGGATTTGCACTCATCAGGATCATACTCTCGCATATTTCTCATACATGATTGCCAGATTTTGGGCTTTCGCCGGTATGGGTCACGTAGTAATGTGGTACCACACTGAAACAGTCGACTAAACCTGGTCTCGATCAATATTTCAGAGGATAACGCATGTTATGTCTAGGTTAGGCCTGGGATTTGCCCTCATCGGACTCATACTTTCGCATTCTCCTCATACTTGTTGAACAGATCCTGGGTTTTTTCTGCTTTGGATCACTTAGTAATGTGGTACCACACTGAAACAGTCAATTAATCCTAGTCTGGGTCAACATTTCAAAGGATATCGCATGTTAAGTATGGGTGGGGTTTAGGATTTGCCCTCATCAGGCTCATACTTTCGCATATTTCTCATACTTGTTGGCCAGATTCTGGGCTTTTTCCGGTATGGGATACGTGGTAATGTGGTACCACACTGAAACACTCAATTAAGCATAGTCTGGGTCAACATTTCAAAGGATAACGCATGTTAGGTATAGGTTATGTCTGGGATTTGCACTCATCAGGCTCATACTTTCGCATATTTCTCATACTTGATGGCCAGATTCTGGGCTTTTCTTGTCTTGGATCACATAGTAATGTCGTACCACACTGAAACAGTCGACTAAACCTGGTCTCGATCAATATTTTAGGGGATAGCGCATGTTAGGTCTAGGTTAGGTCTGGGATTTTCTCTCATCAGGCTCATACTTTCGCATATTTCTCATACTTGATGGCTAGATTCTGTGTTTTTTCTGGTTTGGATCACGTAGTAATGAAGTACCACACTGAAACAGTCTATTAAACCTGGTTTCGATCAATATCTTAGAGGATATCGCATGTTAAGTCTAGGTTAGGTCTGGGATTTGCACTCATCAGGCTCATACTTTCGCATATTTCTCATACTTGATGGCCAGACTCTGATCTTTTTTTTGCTTGGATCACGTAGTAATGAAGTACCACACTGAGACAGTCTATTAACCCTGGTTTCGATCAATATATTAGAGGATATCGCATGTTAAGTCTAGGTACAGTCTGGGATTTCCTCTCATCAGGCTCATACTTTCGCATATTTCTCATACTTGTTGGTCAGATCCTGGGCTTCCACTTGTTTGGATCACGTAGTAATGTGGTACCACACAGAAACAGCCGACTAAACCTGGTCTCGATCAATATCTTAGGGGATAACGCGTGTCAGGTCTAGGTTAGGTCTGGGATTTGCACTCATCAGGCTCATACTTTCGCATATTTCTCATACTTGTTGGTCAGATCCTGGGCTTCCACTTGTTTGGATCACGTAGTAATGTGGTACCACACTGAAACAGTCGAGTAAACCTGGTCACGATCAATATTTTAGGGGATAACGCATGTTAGGTCTAGGTTAGGTCTGGGATTTGCTCTCATCAGGCTCACACTTTTGCATATTTATCAATCTTGTTGGACAGATCCTGGGCTTCCACTTGTTTGGATCACGTAGTAATGTGGTACCACACTGAAACAGTCGAGTAAACCTGGTCACGATCAATATTTTAGGGGATAACGCATGTTATGTCTAGGTTAGGCCTGGGATTTGCCCTCAACAGACTCATACTTTCGCATTCTTCTCATACTTGTTAAACAGATCCTGGGTTTTTTCTGCTTTGGATCACTTAGTAATGTGGTGCCACACTGAAACAGTCAATTAAACCTAGTCTGGGTCAACATTTCAAAGGATATCGCATGTTAAGTATGGGTTAGGTCTAGGAATTGCTCTCAATAAACTCATACTTACGCATATTTCTCATACCTGATGGTCAGATTCTGGGCTTTTTCCGGCATGGGTCACGTGGTAATGTGGTACCACACTGAAACAGTCAATTAAGCTTAGACTTGTTCAACATTTCAAAGGATAACGCATGTCAGGTATAGGTTAGGTCTGGCATTCGCTCTCATCAGGTTCATACCGTCGCATATTTCTCATACATGTTGGCCAGATCCTGGGCCTTTTCTGGTATGGATCACGTAGTAATGTGGTACCACACTGAAACAGTCAATTAAGCTTAGACTTGTTCAACATTTCAAAGGATAACGCATGTTAGGTCTAGGTTAGGTCTGAGATTTGCTCTCATCAGGCTCATACTTTCGCATATTTCTCATACTTGTTGAACAGATCCTGGGTTTTTTCTGCTTCGGATCACTTAATAATGTGGTACCACACTGAAACAGTCAATTAAACCCGGTTTCGATCAATATTTTAGAGGATAACGCATGTTAGGTCTAGGTTAGGTCTGGGACTTGCACTCATCAGGATCATACTCTCGCATATTTCTCATACTTGATGGCCAGATTCTGGGCTTTCGCCGGTATGGGTCACGTAGTAATGTGGTACCACACTGAAACAGTCAATTAAGCTTAGACTTGTTCAACATTTCAAAGGATAACGCATGTTAGGTCTAGGTTAGGTCTGGGATTTGCTCTCATCAGGCTCACACTTTTGCATATTTATCAATCCTGTTGGACAGATCCTGGGCTTCCACTGGTTTGGATCACATAGTAATGTGGTACCACATTGACACAGTCAATTAAACCTGGTTTCGATCAATATTCTAGAGGATAACACATGTTAGGTCTAGGTTAGGTCTGGGATTTGCACTCATCAGGATCATACTCTCGCATATTTCTCATACTTGATGGCCAGATTCTGGGCTTTCGCCGGTATGGGTCACGTAGTAATGTGGTACCACACTGAAACAGTCGACTAAACCTGGTCTCGATCAATATTTCAGAGGATAACGCATGTTAGGTCTAGGTTAGGTCTGGGATTTGCTCTCGTGAGGCTCATACTTTTGCATATTTATCAATCCTGTTGGACAGATCCTGGGCTTCCACTGGTTTGGATCACATAGTAATGTGGTACCACATTGACACAGTCAATTAAACCTGGTTTCGATCAATATTTTAGAGGATAACACATGTTAGGTCTAGGTTAGGTCTGGGATTTGCACTCATCAGGATCATACTCTCGCATATTTCTCATACTTGATGGCCAGATTCTGGGCTTTCGCCGGTATGGGTCACGTAGTAATGTGGTACCACAATGAAACAGTCGACTAAACCTGGTCTCGATCAATATTTCAGAGGATAACGCATGTTATGTCTAGGTTAGGCCTGGGATTTGCCCTCATCAGACTCATACTTTCGCCTCCTTCTCATACTTGTTGAACAGATCCTGGGTTTTTTCTGCTTTGGAACACTTAGTAATGTGGTACCACACTGAAGCAGTCGCGTAAACCAGGTCTCGATCAATATTTTAGAGGATAACGCATGTTAGGTATAGGTTAGGTCTGGGATATGCTCTCATCAGGCTCATACTTTCGCATTCTTCTCATACTTGTTGAACAGATCCTGGGTTTTTTCTGCTTTGGAACACTTAGTAATGTGGTACCACACTGAAACGATCAATTAAACCTAGTCTGGTTCAACATTTCAAAGGATATCGCATGTTAGGTATGGGTTAGGTCTAGGTTTTGCCCTCAATAGGCTCATATTTTCGCATATTTCTCATACTTGATGGCCAGATTCTGGGCTTTTTCCGGCATGGGTCACGTGGTAATGTGGTACCACACTGAAACAGTCAATTAAGCCTAGACTGGTTCAACATTTCAAAGGATAACGCATGTTAGGTCTGGGTTAGGTCTGGGATTCGCTCTCATCAGGCTCATACCGTCGCATATTTCTCATACTTGTTGGCCAGATCCTGGGCCTTTTCTGGTATGGATCACGTACTAATGTGGTACCACACTGAAGCAGTCGCGTAAACCAGGTCTCGATCAATATTTTAGAGGATAACGCATGTTAGGTATAGGTTAGGTCTGGGATTTGCTCTCATCAGGCTCATACTTTCGCATATTTATCAATCTTGTTGGCCAGATTCTGGGCTTCTTCTTGTTTGGATCACATATCAATGTCGTACCACACTGGAACAGTCGACTAAACCTGATATCGATCAATATTTTAGGGGATAACACATGTTAGGTCTAGGATAGGTCTGGGATTTGCACTCATCAGGCTCATACATTCGCATATTTCTCATACCTGATGGCCAGATTCTGGGCTTTTTTTGGTTTGGTTCACGTAGTAATGTGGTACCACACTGAAACAGTCTATTAAACCTGGTTACGATCAATATCTTAGAGGACATCGCATGTTAAGTATAGGTTAGGTCTGGGATTTCCTCTCATCAGGCTCATACTTTCGCATATATCTCGTACTTGTTGGTCAGATCCTGGGCTTCCACTGGTTTGGATCACGTAGTAATGTGGTACCACACTGAAACAGTCGAGTAAACCTGGTCGCGATCAATATTTTAGGGGATAACGCATGTTAGGTCTAGGTTAGGTCTGGGATTTGCTCTCATCAGGCTCATACTTTTGCATATTTCTCATACTTGTTGAACAGATCCCGGGTTTTTTCTGGTTTGGATCACGTAGTAAAGTGGTACCACACTGAAACAGTCGACTAAACCTGGTCACGATCAATATTTTAGAGGATGACCCATGTTAGGTATAGGTTAGGTCTGGGATTTGCTCTCATCAGGCTCATACTTTCGGATATTTATCAATCTTGTTGGCCAGCTCCTGGGCTTCCACTGGTTTGGATCACGTAGTAATGTGGTACCACACTGAAACAATCGACTAAACCTGGTCTCGATCAATATTTTAGGGGTTAACGCATGTTAGGTCTAGGTTAGGTCTGGGATTTGCTCTCATCAGGCTCATACTTTCGCATATTTATCATACTTGATGGCCAGATTCTGGGCTTTTTTTGGCTTGGATCACGTAGCGATGTGGCACCACACTGAAACTGTCTATCAAACCTGGTTTCGATCAATATTTTAAAGGATAACACATGTTAGGTCTAGGTTAGGTCTGGGTTTTGCACTCATCAGGCTCATACTTTCGCATATTTCTCATACTTGATGGCTAGATTCTGGGCTTTCGCCGGTATGGGTCACATAGTAATGTCGTACCACACTGAAACAGTCGACTAAACCTGATATCGATCAATATTTTAGGGGATAACACATGTTAGGTCTAGGATAGGTCTGGGATTTGCACTCATCAGGCTCATACATTCGCATATTTCTCATACTTGATGGCCAGATTCTGGGCTTTTTTTGGTATGGATCACGCAGTAATGTGGTACCACACTGAAACAGTCTATTAAACCTGGTTTCGATCAATATCTTAGAGGATATCGGATGTTAAGTCTAGGTTAGGTCTGGGATTTCCTCTCATCAGGCTCATACTTTCGCATATTTCTCATACTTGTTGGTCAGATCCTGGGCTTCCACTGGTTTGGATCACGTAGTAATGTGGTACCACACTGAAACAGTCGAGTAAACCTGGTCACGATCAATATTTTAGGGGATAACGCATGTTAGGTCTAGGTTAGGTCTGGGATTTGCTCTCATCAGGCTCATACTTTTGCATATTTCTCATACTTGATGGCCAGATTCTGGGCTTTTTTTGGCTTGGATCACGTAGTAATGTGGTACCACACTGAAACAATCGACTAAACCTGGTTTCGATCAATATTTCAGAGGATAAGGCTTGTTAGGTATAGGTTAGACTGGGATTTGCTCTCATCAGGCTCATACTTTCGCATATTTATCAATCTTGTTGGCCAGATCCTGGGCTTCCACTGGTTTGGATCACGTAGTAATCTGGTACCACACTGAAACAGTCGATTAAACCTGGTCACGATCAATATTTTAGGCGATAACGCATGTTAGGTCTAGTTTAGGTCTGGGATTTGCTCTCATCAGGCTCATACTTTTGCATATTTATCAATCTTGTTGGACAGATCCTGGGCTTCCAATGGTTTGGTTCACATAGTAATGTGGTACCACATTGACACAGTCAATTAAACCTGGTTTCGATCAATATTTTAGAGGATAACGCATGTTAGGTCTAGGTTAGGTCTGCGATTTGCACTCATCAGGATCATACTTTCGCTTATTTCTCATACTTGATGGCCAGATCCTGGGTTTTTTCTGCTTCGGATCACTTAATAATGTGGTACCACACTGAAACAGTCAATTAAACCCGGTTTCGATCAATATTTTAGAGGATAACGCATGTTAGGTCTAGGTTAGGTCTGGGATTTGCACTCATCAGGATCATACTCTCGCATATTTCTCATACTTGATGGCCAGATTCTGGGCTTTCGCCGGTATGGGTCACGTAGTAATGTGGTACCACACTGAAACAGTCAATTAAGCTTAGACTTGTTCAACATTTCAAAGGATAACGCATGTTAGGTCTAGGTTAGGTCTGGGATTTGCTCTCATCAGGCTCACACTTTTGCATATTTATCAATCCTGTTGGACAGATCCTGGGCTTCCACTGGTTTGGATCACATAGTAATGTGGTACCACATTGACACAGTCAATTAAACCTGGTTTCGATCAATATTCTAGAGGATAACACATGTTAGGTCTAGGTTAGGTCTGGGATTTGCACTCATCAGGATCATACTCTCGCATATTTCTCATACTTGATGGCCAGATTCTGGGCTTTCGCCGGTATGGGTCACGTAGTAATGTGGTACCACACTGAAACAGTCGACTAAACCTGGTCTCGATCAATATTTCAGAGGATAACGCATGTTAGGTCTAGGTTAGGTCTGGGATTTGCTCTCGTGAGGCTCATACTTTTGCATATTTATCAATCCTGTTGGACAGATCCTGGGCTTCCACTGGTTTGGATCACATAGTAATGTGGTACCACATTGACACAGTCAATTAAACCTGGTTTCGATCAATATTTTAGAGGGTAACACATGTTAGGTCTAGGTTAGGTCTGGGATTTGCACTCATCAGGATCATACTCTCGCATATTTCTCATACTTGATGGCCAGATTCTGGGCTTTCGCCGGTATGGGTCACGTAGTAATGTGGTACCACAATGAAACAGTCGACTAAACCTGGTCTCGATCAATATTTCAGAGGATAACGCATGTTATGTCTAGGTTAGGCCTGGGATTTGCCCTCATCAGACTCATACTTTCGCCTCCTTCTCATACTTGTTGAACAGATCCTGGGTTTTTTCTGCTTTGGAACACTTAGTAATGTGGTACCACACTGAAGCAGTCGCGTAAACCAGGTCTCGATCAATATTTTAGAGGATAACGCATGTTAGGTATAGGTTAGGTCTGGGATATGCTCTCATCAGGCTCATACTTTCGCATATTTATCAATCTTGTTGGCCAGATTCTGGGCTTTTTCTTGTTTGGATCACGTAGTAATGTGGTACCACACTGAAACAGTCAATTAAACCCGGTTTCGATCAATATTTTAGAGCATAACACATGTTAGGTCTAGGTTAGGTCTAGGATTTGCCCTCATCAGACTCATACTTTCGCATTCTTCTCATACTTGTTGAACAGATCCTGGGTTTTTTCTGCTTTGGAACACTTAGTAATGTGGTACCACACTGAAACGATCAATTAAACCTAGTCTGGTTCAACATTTCAAAGGATATCGCATGTTAGGTATGGGTTAGGTCTAGGTTTTGCCCTCAATAGGCTCATATTTTCGCATATTTCTCATACTTGATGGCCAGATTCTGGGCTTTTTCCGGCATGGGTCACGTGGTAATGTGGTACCACACTGAAACAGTCAATTAAGCCTAGACTGGTTCAACATTTCAAAGGATAACGCATGTTAGGTCTGGGTTAGGTCTGGGATTCGCTCTCATCAGGCTCATACCGTCGCATATTTCTCATACTTGTTGGCCAGATCCTGGGCCTTTTCTGGTATGGATCACGTACTAATGTGGTACCACACTGAAGCAGTCGCGTAAACCAGGTCTCGATCAATATTTTAGAGGATAACGCATGTTAGGTATAGGTTAGGTCTGGGATTTGCTCTCATCAGGCTCATACTTTCGCATATTTATCAATCTTGTTGGCCAGATTCTGGGCTTCTTCTTGTTTGGATCACATATCAATGTCGTACCACACTGGAACAGTCGACTAAACCTGATATCGATCAATATTTTAGGGGATAACACATGTTAGGTCTAGGATAGGTCTGGGATTTGCACTCATCAGGCTCATACATTCGCATATTTCTCATACCTGATGGCCAGATTCTGGGCTTTTTTTGGTTTGGTTCACGTAGTAATGTGGTACCACACTGAAACAGTCTATTAAACCTGGTTACGATCAATATCTTAGAGGACATCGCATGTTAAGTATAGGTTAGGTCTGGGATTTCCTCTCATCAGGCTCATACTTTCGCATATATCTCGTACTTGTTGGTCAGATCCTGGGCTTCCACTGGTTTGGATCACGTAGTAATGTGGTACCACACTGAAACAGTCGAGTAAACCTGGTCGCGATCAATATTTTAGGGGATAACGCATGTTAGGTCTAGGTTAGGTCTGGGATTTGCTCTCATCAGGCTCATACTTTTGCATATTTCTCATACTTGTTGAACAGATCCCGGGTTTTTTCTGGTTTGGATCACGTAGTAAAGTGGTACCACACTGAAACAGTCGACTAAACCTGGTCACGATCAATATTTTAGAGGATGACCCATGTTAGGTATAGGTTAGGTCTGGGATTTGCTCTCATCAGGCTCATACTTTCGGATATTTATCAATCTTGTTGGCCAGCTCCTGGGCTTCCACTGGTTTGGATCACGTAGTAATGTGGTACCACACTGAAACAATCGACTAAACCTGGTCTCGATCAATATTTTAGGGGTTAACGCATGTTAGGTCTAGGTTAGGTCTGGGATTTGCTCTCATCAGGCTCATACTTTCGCATATTTATCATTCTTGATGGCCAGATTCTGGGCTTTTTTTGGCTTGGATCACGTAGCGATGTGGCACCACACTGAAACTGTCTATCAAACCTGGTTTCGATCAATATTTTAGAGGATAACACATGTTAGGTCTAGGTTAGGTCTGGGTTTTGCACTCATCAGGCTCATACTTTCGCATATTTCTCATACTTGATGGCTAGATTCTGGGCTTTCGCCGGTATGGGTCACATAGTAATGTCGTACCACACTGAAACAGTCGACTAAACCTGATATCGATCAATATTTTAGGGGATAACACATGTTAGGTCTAGGATAGGTCTGGGATTTGCACTCATCAGGCTCATACATTCGCATATTTCTCATACTTGATGGCCAGATTCTGGGCTTTTTTTGGTATGGATCACGCAGTAATGTGGTACCACACTGAAACAGTCTATTAAACCTGGTTTCGATCAATATCTTAGAGGATATCGGATGTTAAGTCTAGGTTAGGTCTGGGATTTCCTCTCATCAGGCTCATACTTTCGCATATTTCTCATACTTGTTGGTCAGATCCTGGGCTTCCACTGGTTTGGATCACGTAGTAATGTGGTACCACACTGAAACAGTCGAGTAAACCTGGTCACGATCAATATTTTAGGGGATAACGCATGTTAGGTCTAGGTTAGGTCTGGGATTTGCTCTCATCAGGCTCATACTTTTGCATATTTCTCATACTTGATGGCCAGATTCTGGGCTTTTTTTGGCTTGGATCACGTAGTAATGTGGTACCACACTGAAACAATCGACTAAACCTGGTTTCGATCAATATTTCAGAGGATAAGGCTTGTTAGGTATAGGTTAGACTGGGATTTGCTCTCATCAGGCTCATACTTTCGCATATTTATCAATCTTGTTGGCCAGATCCTGGGCTTCCACTGGTTTGGATCACGTAGTAATCTGGTACCACACTGAAACAGTCGATTAAACCTGGTCACGATCAATATTTTAGGCGATAACGCATGTTAGGTCTAGTTTAGGTCTGGGATTTGCTCTCATCAGGCTCATACTTTTGCATATTTATCAATCTTGTTGGACAGATCCTGGGCTTCCAATGGTTTGGTTCACATAGTAATGTGGTACCACATTGACACAGTCAATTAAACCTGGTTTCGATCAATATTTTAGAGGATAACGCATGTTAGGTCTAGGTTAGGTCTGCGATTTGCACTCATCAGGATCATACTTTCGCTTATTTCTCATACTTGATGGCCAGATTCTAGGCTTTTTTTGGATTGGATCACGTAGTAATGTGGTACCACACTGAAGCAGTCGCGTAAACCAGGTCTCGATCAATATGTTAGAGGATAACGCATGTTAGGTACAGGTTAGGTCTGGGATTTGCTCTCATCAGGCTCATACTTTCGCATATTTCTCATACTTGATGGCGAGATTCTGGGCATTTTTTAGCTTAGATCACGTAGCAATGTGGTACCACACTGAAACAGACGATTAAACCTGGTTTCGATCAATATTTTAGAGGATAACGCAAGTTAGGTCTGGGTAAGGTCTGGGATTTGCCCTCTTCAGCCTCATACTTTCGTATTCTTCACATACTTCTTGAACAGATCCTGGGTTTTTTCTGGTTTGGATCACATAGTAATGTCGTACCACACTGAAACAGTCGACTAAACCTGATATCGATCAATATTTTAGGGGATAACAAATGTTAGGTCTAGTTTAGGTCTGGCATTCGCTCTCATCAGGCTCATACCGTTGCATATTTCTCATACTTGTTGGCCAGATCCTGGGCCTTTTCTGGTATGGATCACGTAGTAATGTGGTACCACACTGAAGCAGTCGCGTAAACCAGGTCTCGATCAATATGTTAGAGCATAACCCATGTTAGGTACAGGTTAGGTCTGGGATTTGCTCTCATCAGGCTCATACTTTCGCATATTTCTCATACTTGATGGCGAGATTCTGGGCTTTTTTTAGCTTAGATCACGTAGCAATGTGGTACCACACTGAAACAGACGATTAAACCTGGTTTCGATCAATATTTTACAGGATAACGCAAGTTAGGTCTGGGTAAGGTCTGGGATTTGCCCTCTTCAGCCTCATACTTTCGTATTCTTCACATACTTCTTGAACAGATCCTGGGTTTTTTCTGGTTTGGATCACATAGTAATGTCGTACCACACTGAAACAGTCGACTAAACCTGGTCTCGATCAATATTTTAGGGGATAGCGCATGTTAGGTCTAGGTTAGGTCTGGGATTTGCTCTGATCAGGCTCATACTTTCGCATATTTCTCATACTTGATGGCCAAATTCTGGGCTTTCTCCGGTATGGGTCACGTAGTAATGTGATACCACACTGAAACAGTTAATTAAACCTAGTCTGGGTCAACATTTCTAAGGATATCGCATGTTAAGTCAGGGTTAGGTCTAGGATTTGCCCTCATCAGGCTCATACTTTCGCATATTTCTCATACTTGATGGCCAGATTCTGGGCTTTTTCCGGTATGGGTCACGTGGTAATGTGGTACCACACTGAAACAGCCAATTAAGCCTAGTCTGGGTCGACATTTCAAAGGATAACGCATGTTAGGTATAGATTTGGTCTGGGATTTCCTCTCATCAGGCCCATACTTTCGCATACTTCTCATACTTGATGGCCAGATTCTGGGCTTTTTTTGGGCTTAGATCACGTTGTAATGTGGTACCACACTGAAACAGTCGATTAAACCTGGTTTCGATCAATATTTTAGAGGATAACACATGTTAGGTCTAGGTTAGGTCTGGGATTTGCACTCATCAGGCTCATACTTTCGCATATTTATCAATCTTGTTGGCCAGCTCCTGGGCTTTTTCTAGTTTGGATCACGTAGTAATGTGGTACCATACTGAAACAGTCGACTAAACCTGGTTTCGATCAATATTTTAGAGGATAACACATGTTAGGTCTAGGTTAGGTCTGGGATTTGCTCTCATCAGGCCCATACTTTCGCATACTTCTCATACTTGGTGGCCAGATTCTGGGCTTTTTTTAGCTTAGATCACGTAGTAATGTGGTACCACACTGAAACAATCGATAAAACCTGGTTTCGATCAATATTTTAGAGGATAACGCAAGTTAGGTCTGGGTTAGGTCTGGGATTTGCCCTCTTCAGTCTCATACTTTCGCATTCTTCACATACTTCTTGAACAGATCCTGGGTTTTTTCTGGTTTGGATCACATAGTAATGTCGTACCACACTGAAACAGTCGACTATACCTGGTCACGATCAATACTTTAGAGGATAACGCATGTTAGGTCTAGGTTAGGTCTGGGATTGGCTCTCATCAGGCTCATACTTTCGCATTCTTCACATACTTCTTGAACAGATCCTGGGTATTTCTGGTTTGGATCACATAGTAATGTCGTACCACACTGAAACAGTCGACTAAACCTGATATCGATCAATATTTTAGGGGATAACACATGTTAGGTCTAGGATAGGTCTGGGATTTGCACTCATCAGGCTCATACATTCGCATATTTCTCATACTTGATGGCCAGATTCTGGGCTTTTTTTAGTTTGGATCACGTAGTAATGTGGTACCACACTGAAACAATCGACTAAACCTGGTCTCGATCAATATTTTAGGGGTTAACGCATGTTAGGTCTAGGTTAGGTCTGGGATTAGCACTCATCAGGCTCATACTTTCGCATATTTATCATACTTGATGGCCAGCTTCTGGGCTTTTTTGGCTTGGATCACGTAGTAATGTCGTACCACACTGAAACAGCCGACTAAACCTGATCTCGATGAATATTTTAGGGGATGACACATGTTAGGTCTAGGATAGGTCTGGGATTTGCACTCATCAGGCTCATACATTCGCATATTTCTCATACTTGATGGCCAGATTCTGGGCTTTTTTTGGTTTGGATCACGTAGTAATGTGGTACCACACTGAAACAGTCTATTAAACCTGGTTTCGATCAATATTTTAGAGGATATCGCATGCTAAGTCTAGGTTAGGTCTGGGATTTCCTCTCATCAGGCTCATACTTTCGCATATTTCTCATACTTGTTGGTCAGATCCTGGGCTTCCACTGGTTTGGATCACGTAGTAATGTGGGTCCACACTGAAACAGTCGAGTAAACCTGGTCACGATCAATATTTTAGGGGATAACGCATGTTACGTCTAGGTTAGGTCTGGGATTTGCTCTCATCAGGCTCATACTTTTGCATATTTCTCATACTTGATGGCCAGATTCAGGGTTTTTTTTGGCTTGGATCACGTAGTAATGTGGTACCACACTGAAGCAATCGACTAAACCTGGTCTCGATCAATATCTTAGGGGATAACGCGTGTTAGGTCTAGGTTAGGTCTGGAATTTGCTCTCATCAGGCTCATACTTTCGCATATTTCTCATACTTGTTGAACAGATCCAAGGTTTTTTCTGCTTCGGATCACTTAGTAATGTGGTACCACACTGAAACAGTCAATTAAACCCGGTTTCGATCAAAATTTTAGAGGATAACACATGTTAGGTCTATGTTAGGTCTAGGATTTACACGCATTAGGCTCATACTTTCGCATATTTCTCATACTTGATGGCCAGATTCTGGGCTTTTCTTGGCTTGGATCACGTAGTTAAGTGGTACCACACTGAAACAGTCGACTAAACCTGGTCTCGATCAATATTTCAGAGGATAAGGCTTGTTAGGTCTAGGTTAGGTCTGGGATTTGCACTCATCAGGCTCATACTTTCGCATATTTCTGATACTTGATCGTCAGATTCTGGGCTTTTCTTGGCTTGGATCACATTGTAATGTCGTACCACTCTGACATAGTCAATTAAACCTGGTTTCGATCAATATTTTAGAGGATAACACATGTTAGGTCTAGGTTAGGTCTACGATTTGCACTCATCAGGCGCATACTTTCGCATATTTCTCATACTTGATGGCCAGATTCTGGGCTTTTTTTGGCTTGGATCACGTAGTAATGTGGTACCACACTGAAGCAGTCGAATAAACCTGGTCACGATCAATATTTTAGGCGATAACGCATGTTAGGTCTAGTTTAGGTCTGGGATTTGCTCTCATCAGGCTCATACTTTTGCATACTTATCAATCTTGTTGGACAGATCCTGGGCTTCCAATGGTTTGGTTCACATAGTAATGTGGTACCACATTGACACAGTCAATTAAACCTGGTTTCGATCAATATTTTAGAGGATAACACATGTTAGGTCTAGGTTAGGTCTGCGATTTGCACTCATCAGGATCATACTTTCACTTATTTCTCATACTTGATGGCCAGATTCTGGGCTTTTTTTGGATTGGATCACGTAGCAATGCGGTACCACATTGAGACAGTCCATTAAACCTGGTTTCGATCGATATTTTAGAGGATAACGCATGTTAGGTCTAGGTTAGGTCTGGCATTCGCTCTCATCAGGCTCATACCGTCGCATATTTCTCATACTTGTTGGCCAGATCCTGGGCCTTTTCTGGTATGGATCACGTAGTAATGTGGTACCACACTGAAGCAGTCGCGTAAACCAGGTCTCGATCAATATGTTAGAGGATAACGCATGTTAGGTACAGGTTAGGTCTGGGATTTGCTCTCATCAGGCTCATACTTTCGCATATTTCTCATACTTGATGGCGAGATTCTGGGCTTTTTTTAGCTTAGATCACGTAGCAATGTGGTACCACACTGAAACAGACGGTTAAACCTGGTTTCGATCAATATTTTAGAGGATAACGCAAGTTAGGTCTGGGTAAGGTCTGGGATTTGCCCTCTTCAGCCTCATACTTTCGTATTCTTCACATACTTCTTGAACAGATCCTGGGTTTTTTCTGGTTTGGATCACATAGTAATGTCGTACCACACTGAAACAGTCGACTAAACCTGGTCTCGATCAATATTTTAGGGGATAGCGCATGTTAGGTCTAGGTTAGGTCTGGGATTTGCTCTGATCAGGCTCATACTTTCGCATATTTCTCATACTTGATGGCCAAATTCTGGGCTTTCTCCGGTATGGGTCACGTAGTAATGTGATACCACACCGAAACAGTTAATTAAACCTAGACTGGGTCAACATTTCTAAGGATATCGCATGTTAAGTCTGGGTTAGGTTTAGGATTTGCCCTCATCAGGCTCATACTTTCGCATATTTCTCATACTTGTTGGCCAGATTCTGGGCTTTTTCCGGTATGGGATACGTGGTAATGTGGTACCACACTGAAACACTCAATTAAGCCTAGTCTGGGTCAACATTTCAAAGGATAACGCATGTTAGGTATAGGTTATGTCTGGGATTTGCTCTCATCAGGCTCATATTTTCGCATATTTATCAATCTTGTTGGCCAGATCCTGAGCTTCCACTGGTTTGGATCACATAGTAATGTGGTACCACACTGAAACAGTCGAGTAAACCTGGTCTCGATCAATATTTCAGAGGATAACGCATGTTATGTCTAGGATAGGCCTGGGATTTGCCCTCATCAGACTCATACTTTCGCATTCTTCTCATACTTGATGGCCAGATTCTGGGCTTTTTTTTGGCTTAGATCACGTTGTAATGTGGTACCACACTGAAACAGTCGATTAAACCTGGTTTCGATCAATATTTTAGAGGATGACCCATGTTAGGTCTAGGTTAGGTCTGGGATTTGCACTCATCAGGCTCATACTTTCGCATATTTATCAATCTTGTTGGCCAGCTCCTGGGCTTTCTCTGGTTTGGATCACGTAGTAATGTGGTACCATACTGAAACAGTCGACTAAACCTGGTCACGATCAATATTTTAGAGGATGACCCATGTTAGGTATAGGTTAGGTCTGTGGTTTGCTCTCATCAGGCTCATACTTTCGCATATTTATCATACTTGTTGGCCAGCTCCTAAGCTTCCACTGGTTTGGATCACGTAGTAATGTGGTACCACACTCAAACAATCGACTAAACCTGGTCTCGATCAATATTTTAGGGGTTAACGCATGTTAGGTCTAGGTTAGGTCTGGGATTTGCACTCATCAGGTTCATACTTTCGCATATTTATCATACTTGATAGCCAGATTCTGGGCTTTCCTTGGCTTGGATCACGTAGCAATGTGGTACCACACTGAAACTGTCTATCAAACCTGGTTTCGATCAATATTTTAGAGGATAACGCATGTTAGGTCTAGGTTAGGTCTGAGATTTGCTCTCATTAGGCTCATACTTTCGCATATTTCTTATACTTGTTAAACAGATCCCGGGTATTTTCTGGTTTGGATCACGTAGTAAAGTGGTACCACACTGAAACAGTCGACTAAACCTGGTCACGATCTATATTTTAGAGGATAACGCATGTTAGGTATAGGTTAGGTCTGGGATTTGCTCTCATCAGGCTCATACTTTCGCATATTTATCAATCTTGTTGGCCAAATCCTGGGCTTCCACTGGTTTGGATCACGTAGTATTGTGGTACCACACTGAAACAGTCGAGTAAACCTGGTCACGATCAATATTTTCGGGGATAACGCATGTTAGGTCTAGGTAAGGTCTGGGATTTGCTCTCGTCAGGCTCATACTTTTGCATATTTATCAATCTTGTTGGACAGATCCTGGGCTTCCACTGATTTGGATCACATAGTAATGTGGTACCACATTGACACAGTCAATTAAACCTGGTTTCGATCGATATTTTAGATGATAACACATGTTAGGTCTAGGTTAGGTCTGGGATTTGCACTCATCAGGATCATACTCTCGCATATTTCTCATACATGATTGCCAGATTTTGGGCTTTCGCCGGTATGGGTCACGTAGTAATGTGGTACCACACTGAAACAGTCGACTAAACCTGGTCTCGATCAATATTTCAGAGGATAACGCATGTTATGTCTAGGTTAGGCCTGGGATTTGCCCTCATCGGACTCATACTTTCGCATTCTCCTCATACTTGTTGAACAGATCCTGGGTTTTTTCTGCTTTGGATCACTTAGTAATGTGGTACCACACTGAAACAGTCAATTAATCCTAGTCTGGGTCAACATTTCAAAGGATATCGCATGCTAAGTATGGGTGGGGTTTAGGATTTGCCCTCATCAGGCTCATACTTTCGCATATTTCTCATACTTGTTGGCCAGATTCTGGGCTTTTTCCGGTATGGGATACGTGGTAATGTGGTACCACACTGAAACACTCAATTAAGCATAGTCTGGGTCAACATTTCAAAGGATAACGCATGTTAGGTATAGGTTATGTCTGGGATTTGCACTCATCAGGCTCATACTTTCGCATATTTCTCATACTTGATGGCCAGATTCTGGGCTTTTCTTGTCTTGGATCACATAGTAATGTCGTACCACACTGAAACAGTCGACTAAACCTGGTCTCGATCAATATTTTAGGGGATAGCGCATGTTAGGTCTAGGTTAGGTCTGGGATTTTCTCTCATCAGGCTCATACTTTCGCATATTTCTCATACTTGATGGCTAGATTCTGGGTTTTTTCTGGTTTGGATCACGTAGTAATGAAGTACCACACTGAAACAGTCTATTAAACCTGGTTTCGATCAATATCTTAGAGGATATCGCATGTTAAGTCTAGGTTAGGTCTGGGATTTGCACTCATCAGGCTCATACTTTCGCATATTTCTCATACTTGATGGCCAGACTCTGATCTTTTTTTTGCTTGGATCACGTAGTAATGAAGTACGACACTGAGACAGTCTATTAACCCTGGTTTCGATCAATATCTTAGAGGATATCGCATGTTAAGTCTAGGTACAGTCTGGGATTTCCTCTCATCAGGCTCATACTTTCGCATATTTCTCATACTTGTTGGTCAGATCCTGGGCTTCCACTTGTTTGGATCACGTAGTAATGTGGTGCCACACAGAAACAGTCGACTAAACCTGGTCTCGATCAATATCTTAGGGGATAACGCGTGTCAGGTCTAGGTTAGGTCTGGGATTTGCACTCATCAGGCTCATACTTTCGCATATTTCTCATACTTGTTGGTCAGATCCTGGGCTTCCACTTGTTTGGATCACGTAGTAATGTGGTACCACACTGAAACAGTCGAGTAAACCTGGTCACGATCAATATTTTAGGGGATAACGCATGTTAGGTCTAGGTTAGGTCTGGGATTTGCTCTCATCAGGCTCATACTTTTGCATATTTATCAATCTTGTTGGACAGATCCTGGGCTTCCACTTGTTTGGATCACGTAGTAATGTGGTACCACACTGAAACAGTCAATTAAACCTAGTCTGGGTCAACATTTCAAAGGATATCGCATGTTAAGTATGGGTTAGGTCTAGGAATTGCTCTCAATAAACTCATACTTACGCATATTTCTCATACCTGATGGTCAGATTCTGGGCTTTTTCCGGCATGGGTCACGTGGTAATGTGTAACCACACTGAAACAGTCAATTAAGCTTAGACTTGTTCAACATTTCAAAGGATAACGCATGTCAGGTATAGGTTAGGTCTGGCATTCGCTCTCATCAGGTTCATACCGTCGCATATTTCTCATACATGTTGGCCAGATCCTGGGCCTTTTCTGGTATGGATCACGTAGTAATGTGGTACCACACTGAAACAGTCAATTAAGCTTAGACTTGTTAAACATTTCAAAGGATAACGCATGTTAGGTCTAGGTTAGGTCTGAGATTTGCTCTCATCAGGCTCATACTTTCGCATATTTCTCATACTTGTTGAACAGATCCTGGGTTTTTTCTGCTTCGGATCTCTTAATAATGTGGTACCACACTGAAACAGTCAATTAAACCCGGTTTCGATCAATATTTTAGAGGATAACGCATGTTAGGTCTAGGTTAGGTCTGGGATTTGCTCTCGTGAGGCTCATACTTTTGCATATTTATCAATCCTGTTGGACAGATCCTGGGCTTCCACTGGTTTGGATCACATAGTAATGTGGTACCACATTGACACAGTCAATTAAACCTGGTTTCGATCAATATTCTAGAGGATAACACATGTTAGGTCTAGGTTAGGTCTGGGATTTGCACTCATCAGGATCATACTCTCGCATATTTCTCATACTTGATGGCCAGATTCTGGGCTTTCGCCGGTATGGGTCACGTAGTAATGTGGTACCACACTGAAACAGTCGACTAAACCTGGTCTCGATCAATATTTCAGAGGATAACGCATGTTAGGTCTAGGTTAGGTCTGGGATTTGCTCTCGTGAGGCTCATACTTTTGCATATTTATCAATCCTGTTGGACAGATCCTGGGCTTCCACTGGTTTGGATCACATAGTAATGTGGTACCACATTGACACAGTCAATTAAACCTGGTTTCGATCAATATTTTAGAGGATAACACATGTTAGGTCTAGGTTAGGTCTGGGATTTGCACTCATCAGGATCATACTCTCGCATATTTCTCATACTTGATGGCCAGATTCTGGGCTTTCGCCGGTATGGGTCACGTAGTAATGTGGTACCACAATGAAACAGTCGACTAAACCTGGTCTCGATCAATATTTCAGAGGATAACGCATGTTATGTCTAGGTTAGGCCTGGGATTTGCCCTCATCAGGCTCATACCGTCGCATATTTCTCATACTTGTTGGCCAGATTCTGGGCTTTTTCCGGCATGGGTCACGTGGTAATGTGGTACCACACTGAAACAGTCAATTAAGCCTAGACTGGTTCAACATTTCAAAGGATAACGCATGTTAGGTCTGGGTTAGGTCTGGGATTCGCTCTCATCAGGCTCATACCGTCGCATATTTCTCATACTTGTTGGCCAGATCCTGGGCCTTTTCTGGTATGGATCACGTACTAATGTGGTACCACACTGAAGCAGTCGCGTAAACCAGGTCTCGATCAATATTTTAGAGGATAACGCATGTTAGGTATAGGTTAGGTCTGGGATTTGCTCTCATCAGGCTCATACTTTCGCATATTTATCAATCTTGTTGGCCAGATTCTGGGCTTCTTCTTGTTTGGATCACATATCAATGTCGTACCACACTGGAACAGTCGACTAAACCTGGTCTCGATCAATATTTTAGGGGATAACGCATGTAGAGGTCTAGGTTAGGTCTGGGATTTGCTCTCATCTGGCTCATACTTTCGCATATTTCTCATACTTGATGGCCAGATTCTGATCTTTTTTTTGCTTGGATCACGTAGTAATGGGGTACCACACTGAAACAGTCTATTAAACCTGGTTTCGATCGATATCTTCGAGGATAACGCATGTTAGGTCTACGTTAGGTCTGGGATTTGCTCTCATCATGCTCATACTTTCGCATATTTCTCATACTTGTTGGCCAGATCCTGGGCTTTTTCTGGTTTGGATCACGTAGTAATGTGGTACCACACTGAAACAGTCAATTAAACCTAGTCTGGGTCAACATTTCAAAGGATACCGCATGTTAAGTATGTGTTAGGTCTAGGATTTGCCCTTAATAGGCTCATACTTTCGCATATTTCTCATACTTGCTGGCCAGATTCAGGGCTTTTTTTGGTTTGGATCACGTAGTAATGTGGTACCACACTGAAACAGTCTATTGAACCTGGTTTCGATCAATATCTTAGAGGATATCGCATGTTAAGTCTAGGTTAGGTCTGGGATTTCCTCTCATCAGGCTCATACTTTCGCATATTTCTCATACTTGTTGGTCAGATCCTGGGCTTCCACTTGTTTGGATCACGTAGTAATGTGGTACCACACTGAAACAGTCGACCAAACCTGGTCTCGAACAATATTTCAGAGGATAACGCATGTTATGTCTAGGTTAGGCCTGGGATTTGCACTCATCAGGATCATACTCTCGCATATTTCTCATACTTGATGGCCAGATTCTGGGCTTTCGCCGGTATGGGTCACGTAGTAATGTGGTACCACACTGAAACAGTCGACTAAACCTGGTCTCGATCAATATTTCAGAGGATAACGCATGTTAGGTCTAGGTTAGGTCTGGGATTTGCTCTCGTGAGGCTCATACTTTTGCATATTTATCAATCCTGTTGGACAGATCCTGGGCTTCCACTGGTTTGGATCACATAGTAATGTGGTACCACATTGACACAGTCAATTAAACCTGGTTTCGATCAATATTTTAGAGGATAACACATGTTAGGTCTAGGTTAGGTCTGGGATTTGCACTCATCAGGATCATACTCTCGCATATTTCTCATACTTGATGGCCAGATTCTGGGCTTTCGCCGGTATGGGTCACGTAGTAATGTGGTACCACAATGAAACAGTCGACTAAACCTGGTCTCGATCAATATTTCAGAGGATAACGCATGTTATGTCTAGGTTAGGCCTGGGATTTGCCCTCATCAGGCTCATACCGTCGCATATTTCTCATACTTGTTGGCCAGATTCTGGGCTTTTTCCGGCATGGGTCACGTGGTAATGTGGTACCACACTGAAACAGTCAATTAAGCCTAGACTGGTTCAACATTTCAAAGGATAACGCATGTTAGGTCTGGGTTAGGTCTGGGATTCGCTCTCATCAGGCTCATACCGTCGCATATTTCTCATACTTGTTGGCCAGATCCTGGGCCTTTTCTGGTATGGATCACGTACTAATGTGGTACCACACTGAAGCAGTCGCGTAAACCAGGTCTCGATCAATATTTTAGAGGATAACGCATGTTAGGTATAGGTTAGGTCTGGGATTTGCTCTCATCAGGCTCATACTTTCGCATATTTATCAATCTTGTTGGCCAGATTCTGGGCTTCTTCTTGTTTGGATCACATATCAATGTCGTACCACACTGGAACAGTCGACTAAACCTGGTCTCGATCAATATTTTAGGGGATAACGCATGTAGAGGTCTAGGTTAGGTCTGGGATTTGCTCTCATCTGGCTCATACTTTCGCATATTTCTCATACTTGATGGCCAGATTCTGATCTTTTTTTTGCTTGGATCACGTAGTAATGGGGTACCACACTGAAACAGTCTATTAAACCTGGTTTCGATCGATATCTTCGAGGATAACGCATGTTAGGTCTACGTTAGGTCTGGGATTTGCTCTCATCATGCTCATACTTTCGCATATTTCTCATACTTGTTGGCCAGATCCTGGGCTTTTTCTGGTTTGGATCACGTAGTAATGTGGTACCACACTGAAACAGTCAATTAAACCTAGTCTGGGTCAACATTTCAAAGGATACCGCATGTTAAGTATGTGTTAGGTCTAGGATTTGCCCTTAATAGGCTCATACTTTCGCATATTTCTCATACTTGCTGGCCAGATTCAGGGCTTTTTTTGGTTTGGATCACGTAGTAATGTGGTACCACACTGAAACAGTCTATTGAACCTGGTTTCGATCAATATCTTAGAGGATATCGCATGTTAAGTCTAGGTTAGGTCTGGGATTTCCTCTCATCAGGCTCATACTTTCGCATATTTCTCATACTTGTTGGTCAGATCCTGGGCTTCCACTTGTTTGGATCACGTAGTAATGTGGTACCACACTGAAACAGTCGACCAAACCTGGTCTCGAACAATATTTCAGAGGATAACGCATGTTATGTCTAGGTTAGGCCTGGGATTTGCCCTCAACAGACTCATACTTTCGCATTCTTCTCATACTTGTTAAACAAATCCTGGGGTTTTTCTGCTTTGGACCACTTAGTAATGTGGTGCCACACTGAAACAGTCAATTAAACCTAGTCTGGGTCAACATTTCAAAGGATATCGCATGTTAAGTATGGGTTAGGTCTAGGATTTGCTCTCAATAAACTCATACTTACGCATATTTCTCATACCTGATGGCCAGATTCTGGGCTTTTTCCGGCATGGGTCACGTGGTAATGTGGTACCACACTGAAACAGTCAATTAAGCTTAGTCTTGTTCAACATTTCAAAGGATAACGCATGTTAGGTATAGGTTAGGTCTGGGATTTGCTCTCATCAGGCTCATACTTTCGCATATTTATCAATCTTGTTGGCCAGATCCTGGGATTCCACTGGTTTGGATCTCATAGTAATGTGGTACCACATTGACACAGTCAATTAAACCTGGTCTCGATCAATATTTTAGGGGATAACGCATGTTAGGTCTAGGTTAGGTCTGAGATTTGCTCTCATCAGGCTCATACTTTCGCATATTTCTCATACTTGTTGAACAGGTCCTGGGTTTTTTCTGCTTCGGATCACTTAATAATGTGGTACCACACTGAAACAGTCAATTAAGCCTAGACTGGTTCAACATTTCAAAGGATAACGCATGTTAGGTCTAGGTTAGGTCTGGGATTCGCTCTCATCAGACTCATACTCTCGCATATTTCTCATACTTGTTGGCCAGATCCTGGGCCTTTTCTGGTATGGATCACGTAGTAATGTGGTACCACACTGAAGCAGACGCGTAAACCAGGTCTCGATCAATATTTTAGAGGATAACGCATGTTAGGTATAGGTTAGGTCTGGGATTTCCTCTCATCAGGCTCATACTTTCGCATATTTCTCATACTTGTTGGTCAGATCCTGGGCTTCCACTTGCTTGGATCACGTGGTAATGTGGTACCACACTGAAACAGTCAATTAAGCCTAGACTGGTTCAACATTTCAAAGGATAACGCATGTTAGGTCTAGGTTAGGTCTGGGATTCGCTCTCATCAGGCTCATACATTCGCATATTTCTCATACTTCATGGCCAGATTCTGATCTTTTTTTTGCTTGGATCACGTAGTAATGGGGTACCACATTGACACAGTCAATTAAACCTGGTTTCGATCAATATTTTAGAGGATAACGCATGTTAGGTATAGGTTAGGTCTGGGATTTGCACTCATCAGGCTCATACTTTCGCATATTTATCAATCTTGTTGGCCAGATTCTGGGCTTTTTCTTGTTTGGATCACATAGCAATGTCGTACCACACTGAAGCAGTCGACTAAACCTGGTCTCGATCAATATTTTAGGGGATAACGCATGTAGAGGTCTAGGTTAGGTCTGGGATTTGCTCTCATCTGGCCCATACTTTCGCATATTTCTCATACTTGATGGCCAGATTCTGATCTTTTCTTGGCTTGGATCACGTAGTAAAGTGGTACTACACTGAAACAGTCGACTAAACCTGGTCTCGATCAATATTTCAGAGGATAACGCATGTTAGGTCTAGGTTAGGTCTGGCATTTGCACTCATCAGGCTCATACTTTCGCATATTTCTCATACTTGATGGCCAGATTCTGGGCTTTTTCCGGCATGGGTCACGTGGTAATGTGGTACCACACTGAAACAGTCAATTAAGCCAAGACTGCTTCAACATTTCAAAGGATAACGCATGTTAGGTCTAGGTTAGGTCTGGGATTCGCTCTCATCAGGCTCATACCGTCGCATATTTCTCATACTTGTTGGCCAGATCCTGGGCCTTTTCTGGTATGGATCACGTAGTAATGTGGTACCACACTGAAGCAGACGCGTAAACCAGGTCTCGATCAATATTTTGGAGGATAACGCATGTTAGGTATAGGTTAGGTCTGGGATTTGCTCTCATCAGGCTCATACTTTCGCATATTCATCAATCTTGTTGGCCAGATTCTGGGCTTTTTCTTGTTTGGATCACATAGCAATGTCGTACCACACTGAAACAGTCGACTAAACCTGGTCTCGATCAATATTTTAGGGGATAACGCATGTAGAGGTCTAGGTTAGGTCTGGGATTTGCTCTCATCTGGCCCATACTTTCGCATATTTCTCATACTTGATGGCCAGATTCTGATCTTTTCTTGGCTTGGATCACGTAGTAAAGTGGTACTACACTGAAACAGTCGACTAAACCTGGTCTCGATCAATATTTCAGAGGATAACGCATGTTAGGTCTAGGTTAGGTCTGCCATTTGCACTCATCAGGCTCATACTTTCGCATATTTCTCATACTTGATGGCCAGATTCAGATCTTTTTTTTGCTTGGATCACGTAGTAATGAAGTACCACACTGAAACAGTCTATTAAACCTGGTTTCGATCAATATCTTAGAGGATATCGCATGTTAAGTCTAGGTTAGGTCTGGGATTACCTCTCATCAGGCTCATACTTTCGCATATTTCTCATACTTGTTGGTCAGATCCTGGGCTTCCACTTGTTTGGATCACGTAGTAATGCGGTACCACACTGAAACAGTCGAGTAAACCTGGTCACGATCAATATTTTAGGGGATAACGCATGTTAGGTCTAGGTTAGGTCTGGGATTTGCTCTCATCAGGCTCATACTTTTGCATATTTATCAATCTTGTTGGACAGATCCTGAGCTTCCACTTGTTTGGATCACGTAGTAATGTGGTACCACACTGAAGCAGTCGAGTAAACCTGGTCACGATCAATATTTTAGGGGATAGCGCATGTTAGGTCTAGGTTAGGTCTGGGATTTGCACTCATCAGGCTCATACTTTCGCATATTTCTCATACTTGATGGCCAGATTCTGATCTTTTTTTTGCTTGGATCTGGTAGTAATGAAGTACCACACTGAAACAGTCTATTAAACCTGGTTTCGATCAATATCTTAGAGGATATCGCATGTTAAGTCTAGGTTAGGTCTGGGATTTCCTCTCATCAGGCTCATACTTTCGCATATTTCTCATACTTGTTGGTCAGATCCTGGGCTTCCACTTGCTTGGATCACGTAGTAATGTGGTACCACACTGAAACAGTCAATTAAGCCTAGTCTTGTTCAACATTTCAAAGGATAACGCATGTTAGGTATAGGTTAGGTCTGGGATTTGCTCTCATCAGGCTCATACTTTCGCATATTTATCAATCTTGTTGGCCAGGTCCTGGGATTCCACTGGTTTGGATCTCATAGTAATGTGGTACCACATTGACACAGTCAATTCAACCTGGTCTCGATCAATATTTTAGGGGATAACGCACGTTAGGTCTAGGTTAGGTCTGAGATTTGCTCTCATCAGGCTCATACTTTCGCATATTTCTCATACTTGTTGAACAGATCCTGGGTTTTTTCTGCTTCGGATCACTTAGTAATGTGGTACCACACTGAAACAGTGAATTAAACCCGGTTTCGATCAATATTTTAGAGGATAACACATGTTAGGTCTAAGTTAGGTCTAGGATTTACACTCATCAGACTCATACTCTCGCATATTTCTCATACTTGATGGCCAGATTCTGGGCTTTCGCCGATATGGGTCACGTAGTAATGTGGTACCTCACTGAAACAGTCGACTAAACCTGGTCTCGATCAATATTTCAGAGGATAACGCATGTTAGGTCTAGGTTAGGTCTGGGATTTCCTCTCATCAGGCTCATACTTTCGCATATTTCTCATACTTGTTGGTCAGATCCTGGGCTTCCACTTGCTTGGATCACGTGGTAATGTGGTACCACACTGAAACAGTCAATTAAGCCTAGACTGGTTCAACATTTCAAAGGATAACGCATGTTAGGTCTAGGTTAGGTCTGGGATTCGCTCTCATCAGACTCATACTCTCGCATATTTCTCATACTTGTTGGCCAGATCCTGGGCCTTTTCTGGTATGGATCACGTAGTAATGTGGTACCACACTGAAGCAGACGCGTAAACCAGGTCTCGATCAATATTTTGGAGGATAACGCATGTTAGGTATAGGTTAGGTCTGGGATTTGCTCTCATCAGGCTCATACTTTCGCATATTCATCAATCTTGTTGGCCAGATTCTGGGCTTTTTCTTGTTTGGATCACATAGCAATGTCGTACCACACTGAAACAGTCGACTAAACCTGGTCTCGATCAATATTTTAGGGGATAACGCATGTAGAGGTCTAGGTTAGGTCTGGGATTTGCTCTCATCTGGCCCATACTTTCGCATATTTCTCATACTTGATGGCCAGATTCTGATCTTTTCTTGGCTTGGATCACGTAGTAAAGTGGTACTACACTGAAACAGTCGACTAAACCTGGTCTCGATCAATATTTCAGAGGATAACGCATGTTAGGTCTAGGTTAGGTCTGCCATTTGCACTCATCAGGCTCATACTTTCGCATATTTCTCATACTTGATGGCCAGATTCAGATCTTTTTTTTGCTTGGATCACGTAGTAATGAAGTACCACACTGAAACAGTCTATTAAACCTGGTTTCGATCAATATCTTAGAGGATATCGCATGTTAAGTCTAGGTTAGGTCTGGGATTACCTCTCATCAGGCTCATACTTTCGCATATTTCTCATACTTGTTGGTCAGATCCTGGGCTTCCACTTGTTTGGATCACGTAGTAATGCGGTACCACACTGAAACAGTCGAGTAAACCTGGTCACGATCAATATTTTAGGGGATAACGCATGTTAGGTCTAGGTTAGGTCTGGGATTTGCTCTCATCAGGCTCATACTTTTGCATATTTATCAATCTTGTTGGACAGATCCTGAGCTTCCACTTGTTTGGATCACGTAGTAATGTGGTACCACACTGAAGCAGTCGAGTAAACCTGGTCACGATCAATATTTTAGGGGATAGCGCATGTTAGGTCTAGGTTAGGTCTGGGATTTGCACTCATCAGGCTCATACTTTCGCATATTTCTCATACTTGATGGCCAGATTCTGATCTTTTTTTTGCTTGGATCTGGTAGTAATGAAGTACCACACTGAAACAGTCTATTAAACCTGGTTTCGATCAATATCTTAGAGGATATCGCATGTTAAGTCTAGGTTAGGTCTGGGATTTCCTCTCATCAGGCTCATACTTTCGCATATTTCTCATACTTGTTGGTCAGATCCTGGGCTTCCACTTGCTTGGATCACGTAGTAATGTGGTACCACACTGAAACAGTCAATTAAGCCTAGTCTTGTTCAACATTTCAAAGGATAACGCATGTTAGGTATAGGTTAGGTCTGGGATTTGCTCTCATCAGGCTCATACTTTCGCATATTTATCAATCTTGTTGGCCAGGTCCTGGGATTCCACTGGTTTGGATCTCATAGTAATGTGGTACCACATTGACACAGTCAATTAAACCTGGTCTCGATCAATATTTTAGGGGATAACGCACGTCAGGTCTAGGTTAGGTCTGAGATTTGCTCTCATCAGGCTCATACTTTCGCATATTTCTCATACTTGTTGATCAGATCCTGGGTTTTTTCTGCTTCGGATCACTTAGTAATGTGGTACCACACTGAAACAGTGAATTAAACCCGGTTTCGATCAATATTTTAGAGGATAACACATGTTAGGTCTAGGTTAGGTCTAGGATTTACACCCATCAGGCTCATACTCTCGCATATTTCTCATACTTGATGGCCAGATTCTGGGCTTTCGCCGGTATGGGTCACGTGGTAATGTGGTACCACACTGAAACAGTCAATTAAGCCTAGACTGCTTCAACATTTCAAAGGATAACGCATGTTAGGTCTAGGTTAGGTCTGGGATTCGCTCTCATCAGGCTCATACCGTCGCATATTTCTCATACTTGTTGGCCAGATCCTGGGCCTTTTCTGGTATGGATCACGTAGTAATGTGGTACCACACTGAAGCAGACGCGTAAACCAGGTCTCGATCAATATTTTAGAGGATAACGCATGTTAGGTATAGGTTAGGTCTGGGATTTGCTCTAATCAGGCTCATACTTTCGCATATTTCTCATACTTGTTGGTCAGATCCTGGGCTTCCACTTGCTTGGATCACGTAGTAATGTGGTACCACACTGAAACAGTCAATTAAGCCTAGTCTTGTTCAACATTTCAAAGGATAACGCATGTTAGGTATAGGTTAGGTCTGGGATTTGCTCTCATCAGGCTCATACTTTCGCATATTTATCAATCTTGTTGGCCAGGTCCTGGGATTCCACTGGTTTGGATCTCATAGTAATGTGGTACCACATTGACACAGTCAATTAAACCTGGTCTCGATCAATATTTCAGAGGATAACGCATGTTATGTCTAGGTTAGGCCTGGGATTTGCCCTCATCAGACTCATACTTTCGCATTCCTCTCATACTTGTTGAACAGATCCTGGGTTTTTTCTGCTTTGGAACACTTAGTAATGTGGTACCACACTGAAACAGTCAATTAAACCTAGTCTGGGTCAACATTTCAAAGGATATCGCATGTTAAGTATGGATTAGGTCTAGGTTTTGCCCTCAATAGGCTCATATTTTCGCATATTTCTCATACTTGATGGCCAGATTCTGGGCTTTTTCCGGCATGGGTCACGTGGTAATGTGGTACCACACTGAAACAGTCAATTAAGCCTAGACTGGTTCAACATTTCAAAGGATAACGCACGTTAGGTCTAGGTTAGGTCTGGGATTTGCTCACATTAGGCTCATACTTTCGCATATTTCTCATACTTGTTGAACAGATCCTGGGTTTTTTCTGCTTCGGATCACGTAGTAATGAAGTACCACACTGAAACAGTCTATTAAACCTGGTTTCGATCAATATCTTAGGGGATATCGCATGTTAAGTCTAGGTTAGGTCTGGGATTTCCTCTCATCAGGCACATACTTTCGCATATTTCTCATACTTGTTGGTCAGATCCTGGGCTTCCACTCGTTTGGATCACGTAGTAATGTGGTACCACACTGAAACAGTCGAGTAAACCTGGTCACGATCAATATTTTAGGGGAGAACGCATGTTAGGTCTAGGTTAGGTCTGGGATTTGCTCTCATCAGGCTCATACTTTTGCATATTTATCAATCTTGTTGGACAGATCCTGAGCTTCCACTCGTTTGGATCACGTAGTAATGTGGTACCACACTGAAGCAGTCGAGTAAACCTGGTCACGATCAATATTTTAGGGGATAACGCATGTTAGGTCTAGGTTAGGTCTGGGATTTGCACTCATCAGGCTCATACTTTCGCATATTTCTCATACTTGATGGCCAGATTCTGATCTTTCTTTTGCTTGGATCTCGTAGTAATGAAGTACCACACTGAAACAGTCTATTAAACCTGGCTTCGATCAATATCTTAGAGGATATCGCATGTTAAGTCTAGGTTAGGTCTGGGATTTCCTCTCATCAGGCTCATACTTTCGCATATTTCTCATACTTGTTGGTCAGATCCTGGGCTTCCACTTGCTTGGATCACGTAGTAATGTGGTACCACACTGAAACAGTCAATTAAGCCTAGTCTTGTTCAATATTTCAAAGGATAACGCATGTTAGGTATAGGTTAGGTCTGGGATTTGCTCTCATCAGGCTCATACTTTCGCATATTTATCAATCTTGTTGGACAGGTCCTGGGATTCCACTGGTTTGGATCTCATAGTAATGTGGTACCACATTGACACAGTCAATTAAACCTGGTCTCGATCAATATTTTAGGGGATAACGCACGTTAGGTCTAGGTTAGGTCTGAGATTTGCTCTCATCAGGCTCATACTTTCGCATATTTCTCATACTTGTTGAACAGATCCTGGGTTTTTTCTGCTTCGGATCACTTAGTAATGTGGTACCACACTGAAACAGTGAATTAAACCCGGTTTCGATCAATATTTTAGAGGATAACACATGTTAGGTCTAAGTTAGGTCTAGGATTTACACTCATCAGACTCATACTCTCGCATATTTCTCATACTTGATGGCCAGATTCTGGGCTTTCGCCGATATGGGTCACGTAGTAATGTGGTACCTCACTGAAACAGTCGACTAAACCTGGTCTCGATCAATATTTCAGAGGATAACGCATGTTAGGTCTAGGTTAGGTCTGGGATTTCCTCTCATCAGGCTCATACTTTCGCATATTTCTCATACTTGTTGGTCAGATCCTGGGCTTCCACTTGCTTGGATCACGTGGTAATGTGGTACCACACTGAAACAGTCAATTAAGCCTAGACTGGTTCAACATTTCAAAGGATAACGCATGTTAGGTCTAGGTTAGGTCTGGGATTCGCTCTCATCAGACTCATACTCTCGCATATTTCTCATACTTGTTGGCCAGATCCTGGGCCTTTTCTGGTATGGATCACGTAGTAATGTGGTACCACACTGAAGCAGACGCGTAAACCAGGTCTCGATCAATATTTTAGAGGATAACGCATGTTAGGTATAGGTTAGGTCTGGGATTTCCTCTCATCAGGCTCATACTTTCGCATATTTCTCATACTTGTTGGTCAGATCCTGGGCTTCCACTTGCTTGGATCACGTGGTAATGTGGTACCACACTGAAACAGTCAATTAAGCCTAGACTGGTTCAACATTTCAAAGGATAACGCATGTTAGGTCTAGGTTAGGTCTGGGATTCGCTCTCATCAGGCTCATACATTCGCATATTTCTCATACTTCATGGCCAGATTCTGATCTTTTTTTTGCTTGGATCACGTAGTAATGGGGTACCACACTGAAGCAGTCTATTAAACCTGGTTTCGATCAATATTTTAGAGGATAACACATGTTAGGTCCAGGTTAGGTCTAGGATTAGCCCTCATCAGGCTCATACTTTCGCATATTTATCAATCTTGTTGGCCAGATTCTGGGCTTTTTCTGGTTTGGATCACATAGCAATGTCGTACCACACTGAAGCAGTCGACTAAACCTGGTCTCGATCAATATTTTAGGGGATAACGCATGTAGAGATCTAGGTTAGTTCTGGGATTTGCTCTCATCTGGCTCATACTTTCGCATATTTATCAATCTTGTTGGCCAGATTCTGGGCTTTTTTTGGTTTGGATCACGTAGTAATGCGGTACCACATTGAAACAGTCCATTAAACCTGGTTTCGATCAATGTTTTAGAGGATAACACATGTTAGGTCTAGGTTAGGTCTGGGATTTGCACTCATCAGGCTCATACATTCGCATATTTCTCATACTTCATGGCCAGATTCTGGGCTTTTTTTGGTTTGGATCACGTAGTAATGTGGTACCACACTGAAACAGTCAATTAAACCCGGTTTCGATCCATATTTTAGAGGATAACACATGATAGGTCTAGGTTAGGTCAGGGATTTGCACTCATCAGGCTCATACTTTCGCATATTTATCAATCTTGTTGGCCAGATTCTGGGCTTTTTTTGGTTTGGATCACGTAGTAATGCGGTACCACATTGAAACAGTCCATTAAACCTGGTTTCGATCAATATTTTAGAGGATAACACATGTTAGGTCTAGGTTAGGTCTGGGATTTGCACTCATCAGGCTCATACATTCGCATATTTCTCATACTTCATGGCCAGATTCTGGGCTTATTTTGGTTTGGATCACGTAGTAATGCGGTACCACGTTGAAACAGTCCATTTAACCTGGTTTCGATCAATATCTTCGTGGATAACGCATGTTAGGTCTACGTTAGGTCTGGGATTTGCTCTCATCCTGCTCATACTTTCGCATATTTCTCATACTTGTTGGCCACATCCTGGGTTTTTTCTGCTTTGGATCACTTAGTAATGTGGTACCACAATGAAACAGGCAATTAAACCAAGTCTGGGTCAACATTTCAAAGGATATCACACGTTAAGTCTGGGTTAGGTCTAGGATTAGCCCTCATCAGGCTCATACTTTCGCATTCTTCTCTTATTTGTTGAACAGATCCTGGGGTTTTTCTGCTTTGGATCACTTAGTAATGTTGTACCACAATGAGACAGGCAATTAAACCAAGTCTGGGTCAACATTTCAAAGGATATCACACGTTAAGTCTGGGTTAGGTCTAGGATTTGCCCTCATCAGGCTCATACTTTCGCATATTTCTCATACTTGATGGCCAGATTCTGATCTTTTTTTTGCTTGGATCACGTAGTAATGGGGTACCACACTGAAACAGTCTATTAAACCTGGTTTCGATCAATATTTTAGAGGATAACACATGTTAGGTCTAGGTTAGGTCTAGGATTAGCCCTCATCAGGCTCATACTTTCGCATATTTCTCATACTTGATGGCCAGATTCTGGGCTTCCACTGGTTTGGATCACATAGTAATGTGGTACCACACTGAAACAGTCGACTAAACCTGGACTCGAACAATATTTCAGAGGATAACGAATGTGAGGTCTAGGTTAGGTCTGGAATTTGCACTCATCAGACACATACTTTCGCATTCTTCTCATACTTGTTGAACAGATCCTGGGTTTTTTCTGCTTTGGATCACTTAGTAATGTGGTACCACAATGAAACAGGCAATTAAACCTAGTCTGGGTCAACATTTCAAAGGATATCACACGTTAAGTCTGGGTTAGGTCTAGGATTTGCCCTCATCAGGCTCATACTTTCGCATATTTCTCATACTTGATGGCCAGATTCTGGGCTTTTTCCGATATGGGTCACGTGGTAATGTGGTACCACACTGAAACGGTCAATTAAGCCTAGTCTGGGTCAACATTTCAAAGGATAACGCATGTTAGGTCTAGGCTAGGTCTGGGATTCGCTCTTATCAGGCTCATACCGTCGCATATTTCTCATACTTGTTGGCCAGATCCTGGGCATTTTCTGGTATGGATCACGTAGTAATGTGGTACCACACTGAAACAGTCGCGTAAACCAGGTCTCGATCAATATTTTAGAGGATAACGCATGTTAGGTATAGGTTAGGTCTGGGATTTGCTCTCATCAGGCTCATACTTTCGCATATTTATCAATCTTGTTGGCCAGATTCTGGGCTTTTTCTGGTTTGGATCACATAGCAATGTCGTACCACACTGAAGCAGTCGACTAAACCTGGTCTCGATCAATATTTTAGGGGATAACGCATGTAGAGATCTAGGTTAGTTCTGGGATTTGCTCTCATCTGGCTCATACTTTCGCATATTTATCAATCTTGTTGGCCAGATTCTGGGCTTTTTTTGGTTTGGATCACGTAGTAATGCGGTACCACATTGAAACAGTCCATTAAACCTGGTTTCGATCAATATTTTTGGGGATAACACATGTTAGGTCTAGGTTAGGTCTGGGATTTGCACTCATCACGCTCATACATTCGCATATTTCTCATACTTCATGGCCAGATTCTGGGCTTTTTTTGGTTTGGATCACGTAGTAATGTGGTACCACACTGAAACAGTCAATTAAACCCGGTTTCGATCAATATTTTAGAGGATAACACATGTTAGGTCCAGGTTAGGTCAGGGATATGCACTCATCAGGCTCCTACTTTCGCATATTTATCAATCTTGTTGGCCAGATTCTGGGCTTTTTTTGGTTTGGATCACGTAGTAATGCGGTACCACATTGAAACAGTCCATTAAGCCTGGTTTCGATCAATATTTTAGAGGATAACACATGTTAGGTCAAGGTTAGGTCTGGGATTTGCACACATCAGGCTCATACATTCGCATATTTCTCATACTTCATGGCCAGATTCTGGGCTTTTTTTGGTTTGGATCACGTAGTAATGCGGTACCACATTGAAACAGTCCATTTAGCCTGGTTTCGATCAATATCTTCGAGGATAACGCATGTTAGGTCTACCTTAGGTCTGGGATTTGCTCTCATCCTGCTCATACTTTCGCATATTTCTCATACTTGTTGGCCAGATCCTGGGTTTTTTCTGCTTTGGAACACTTAGTAATGTGGTGCCACACTGAAACAGTCAATTAAACCTAGTCGGGGTCAACATTTCAAAGGATATCGCATGTTAAGTAAGGGTTAGGTCTAGGTTTTGCCCTCAATAGGCTCATATTTTCGCATATTTCTCATACTTGATGGCCAGATTCTGGGCTTTTTCCGGCATGGGTCGCGTGGTAATGTGGTACCACACTGAAACAGTCAATTAAGCCTAGACTGGTTCAACATTTCAAAGGATAACGCATGTTAGGTCTAGGTTAGGTCTGGGATTCGCTCTCATCAGGCTTATACCGTCGCATATTTCTGATACTTGTTGGACAGATTCTGGGCTTTTTCTGTTTTGGATCACATAGCAATGTCGTACCACACTGAAACAGTCGACTAAACCTGGTCTCGATCATTATTTTAGGGGATAACGCATGTTAGGTTTAGGTTAGGTCTGGGATTTGCTCTCATCTGGCTCATACTTTCGAATATTTCTCATACTTGATGGCCAGATTCTGATCTTTTTTTTGCTTGGATCACGTAGTAATGTGGTACCACACTGAAACAGTCTATTAAACCTGGTATCGATCAATATCTTAGAGGATACCGAATGTTAGGTCTAGGTTAGGTCTGGGATTTGCTCTCATCAGGCTCATACTTTCGCATATTTCTCATACTTCATGGCCGGGTTCTGGGCTTTTTCCGGTATGGATCACGTAGTAATGTGGTACCACACTGACACAGTCAATTAAACCTGGTTTCGATCAATATTTTAGAGGATAACACATGTTAGGTCTTGGTCTGGGTCTGGGATTTGCACTCATCAGGCTCATACTTTCGCATATTTCTCATACCTGATGGCCAGATTCTGGGCTTTTTTTGGCTTGGATCACATAGTAATGTGGTACCACACTGAAACTGTCGATAAAACCTGGTTTCGATCAATATTTTAGAGGATAACACATGTTAGGTCTAGGTTAGGTCTAGGACTTGCACTCATCAGGCGCATACTTTCGCATATTTCTCATACTTGATGGCCAGATTCTGGGCTTTTTTTGGCTTGGATCACGTAGTAATGTGGTACCACACTGAAGCAGTCGACTAAACCTGGTCACGATCAATATTTTAGGCGATAACGCATGTTAGGTCTTGGTTAGGTCTGGGATTTGCTCTCATCAGGCTCATACTTTTGCATATTTATCAATCTTGTTGGACAGATCCTGGGCTTCCACTAGTTTGGATCACATAGTAATGTGGTACCACACTGACACAGTCAATTAAACCTGGTTTCGATGAATATTTTAGAGGATAACGCATGTTAGGTCTAGGTTAGGTCTGGGATTTGCTCTCATCAGGCTCATACGGTCGCATATTTCTCATACTTGTTGGCCAGATCCTGGGCCTTCTCTGGTATGGATCACGTAGTAATGTGGTACCACACAGAAATAGTCGACTAAACCTGGTCTCGATCAATATTTTAGAGGATAACGCATGTTAGGTATAGGATAGGTCTGGGATTTGCTCCCATCAGGCTCATAATTTCGCATATTTCTCATACTTGATGGCCAGATTCTGGGCTTTTTCCGGTACGGGTCACGCGGTAATGTGGTACCACACTGAAACAGTCAATTAAGCCTAGTCTGGGTCAACATCTCAAAGGATAACGCATGTTAGGTATAGGTTAGGTCTGGGATTTGCTCTCATCAGGCTCATACTTTCGCATACCTCTCATACTAGATGGCCAGATTCTGGGCTTTCTGCGGTATGGGTCACGTAGTAATGAGGTACCACACTGAAACAGTCGACTAAACCTGGTCTCGATCAATATTTTAGAATATAACGCATGTTAGGTCTAGGTTAGACCTGGGATTTGCCCTCATCAGACTCATACTTCCGCATTTATATCAATCTTGTTGAACAGATCCTGGGTTTTTTCTGCTTTGGATCACTTAGTAATGTGGTACCACACTGAAACAGTCAATCAAACAATAGTATGTGTCAACATTTCAAAGGATATCGCATGTTAAGTCTGGGTTAGGTCAAGGATTTGCCCTCATCAGGCTCATACATTCGCATTTTTCGTATACTCGTTGACTAGATCCTGGGCTTTTTCTGGTTTGGATCACGTAGTAATGTGGTACCACACTGAAACAGTCAATTAAGCCTAGTCTGGGTCAACATTCCCAAGGATAACGCATGTCAGGTCTGGGTTAGGTCTGGGATTTGCACTCATCAGGCTCATATTTTCGCATATTTATCAATCTTGTTGGCCAGATCCTGGGCTTCCACTGGTTTGGATCACGTAGTAATGTGGTACCACACTGAAACAGTCAACTAAACCTGGTCTCGATCAATATTTTAGAGGGTAAATCATGTTACGTATAGGTGAGGTCTGGGATTTGCTCTCATCTGGCTCATACTTTCGCATATTTCTCATACTTGATGGCCAGATTCTGAGCTTTCTCCGGTATGGGTCACGTAGTAATGTGGTACCACACTGAAACAGTCGACTGAACCTGGTCTCGATCAATATTTCAGAGGATGACGCATGCTAGGTCTAGGTTAGGCCTGGGATTTGCCCTCATCAGGCTCACACTTTCGCATATTTCTCATACTTGATGGCCAGATTCTGATCTTTTTTTTGCTTGGATCACGTAGTAATGTGGTACCACACTGAAACAGTCTATTAAACCTGGTCACGATCAATATCTTAGCGGATAACGCATGTTAGGTCTAGGTTAGGTCTGGGATTTGCTCTCATCAGGCTCATACTTTCGCATATTTCTCATACTTGTTGGCCAGATCCAGGGCTTTTTCTGGTTTCGATCACGTTGTAATGTGGTACCACACAGACACAGTCGACTAAACCTGGTCACGATCAATATTTTAGAGGATAACGCATGTTAGGTATAGGTTAGGTCTGGGATGTGCTCTCATCAGGCTCATACGTTCGCATATTTCTCATACTTGATGGCCAGATTCTGGGCTTTCTCCGGTATGGGTCACGTAGTAATGTGGTACCCCACTGAAACAGTCGACTAAACCTGGTCACGATCAATATTTTAGGGGATAACGTATGTTAGGCCTAGGTTAGGTCTGGGATTTGCACTCATCAGTCTCATACTTTTGCATCTTTCAGATACTTGATGGCCAGATTCTGGGCTTTTTTTGGCTTAGATCACGTAGTAATGGGGCACCACACTGAAACAGTCTATTAAACCTGGTATCGATCAATATCTTAGAGGATACCGAATGTTAGGTCTAGGTTAGGTCTGGGATTTGCTCTCATCAGGCTCATACTTTCGCATATTTCTCATACTTGTTGGCCAGATCCTGGGCTTTTTCTGGTTTGGATCTCGTTGTAATGTGGTACCACACTGAAACAGTCGCCTAAACCTGGTCACGATCAATATTTTAGTGGATAACGCATGTTAGGTATAGGTTAGGTCTGAGATTTGCACTCATCAGGCTCATACTTTCGCATATTTCTCATACTTGATGGCCGGATTCTGAGCTTTTTCCGGTTTGGATCACATAGTAATGTGGTACCACACTGAAACTGTCGATAAAACCTGGTTTCGATCAATATTTTAGAGGATAACACATGTTAGGTCTAGGTTAGGTCTAGGACTTGCACTCATCAGGCGCATACTTTCGCATATTTCTCATACTTGATGGCCAGATTCTGGGCTTTTTTTGGCTTGGATCACGTAGTAATGTGGTACCACACTGAAGCAGTCGACTAAACCTGGTCACGATCAATATTTTAGAGGATAACGCATGTTAGGTCTAGGTTAGGTCTGGGATTTGCTCTCATCAGGCTCATACTTTTGCATACTTATCAATCTTGTTGGACAGCTCCTGGGCTTCCACTAGTTTGGATCACATAGTAATGTGGTACCACACTGACACAGTCAATTAAACCTGGTTTCGATCAATATTTTAGAGGATAACGCATGTTAGGTCTAGGTTAGGTCTGGGATTTGCTCTCATCAGGCTCATACCGTCGCATATTTCTCATACTTGATGGCCAGATTCTGGGCTTTCTCCGGTATGGGTCACGTAGTAATGAGGTACCACACTGAAACAGTCGACTAAACCTGGTCTCGATCAATATTTTAGAATATAACGCATGTTAGGTCTAGGTTAGACCTGGGATTTGCCCTCATCAGACTCATACTTCCGCATTTATATCAATCTTGTTGGCCAGATCCTGGGCTTCCACTGGTTTGGATCACGTAGTAATGTGGTACCACACACAAATAGTCGACTAAACCTGGTCTCGATCAATATTTTAGAATATAACGCATGTTATTTCTAGCTTAGGCCTGGGATTTGCCCTCATCAGACTCATACTTTCGCATTCTTCTCATACTTGTTGAACAGATCCTGGGTTTTTTCTGCTTTGGATCACTTAGTAATGTGGTACCACACTGAAACAGTCAATCAAACAACAGTATGTGTCAACATTTCAAAGGATATCGCATGTTAAGTCTGGGTTAGGTCTAGGATTTGCCCTCATCAGGCTCATACATTCTCATTTTTCGTATACTCGTTGACCAGATCCTGGGCTTTTTCTGGTTTGGATCACGTAGTAATGTGGTACCACACTGAAACAGTCAATTAAGCCTAGTCTGGGTCAACATTTCCAAGGATAACGCATGTCAGGTCTGGGTTAGGTCTGGGATTTGCACTCATCAGGCTCATATTTTCGCATATTTATCAATCTTGTTGGCCAGATCCTGGGCTTCCACTGGTTTGGATCACGTAGTAATGTGGTACCACACTGAAACAGTCAGCTATACCTGGTCTCGATCAATATTTTAGAGGGTAAATCATGTTAGGTATAGGTGAGGTCTGGGATTTGCTCTCATCTGGCTCATACTTTCGCATATTTCTCATACTTGATGGCCAGAATCTGGGCTTGCTCCGGTATGGGTCACGTAGTAATGTGGTACCACACTGAAACAGTCGACTAAACCTGGTCATGATCAATATTTTAGAGGATAACGCATGTTAGGTACAGGTTAGGTCTGGGATGTGCTCTCATCAGGCTCATACGTTCGCATATTTCTCATACTTGATGGCCAGATTCTGGGCTTTCTCCGGTATGGGTCACGTAGTAATGTGGTACCCCACTGAAACAGTCGACTAAACCTGGTCATGATCAATATTTTAGGGGATAACGCATGTTAGGCCTAGGTTAGGTCTGGGATTTGCACTCATCAGTCTCATACTTTTGCATATTTCAGATACTTGATGGCCAGATTCTGGGCTTTTTTTGGCTTAGATCACGTAGTAATGGGGCACCACACTGAAACAGTCTATTAAACCTGGTATCGATCAATATCTTAGCGGATAACGCATGTTAGGTCTAGGTTAGTTCTGGGATTTGCTCTCATCAGGCTCATACTTTCGCATATTTCTCATACTTGTTGGCCAGATCCAGGGCTTTTTCTGGTTTCGATCACGTTGTGATGTGGTACCACACAGACACAGTCGACTAAACCTGGTCTCGATCAATATTTCAGAGGATAACGCATGAGATGTCTGGGTTAGGTCTGGGATTTGCCCTCTCCAGTCTCATACTTTCGCATTCTTCACATACTTCTTGAACAGATCCTGGGTTTTTTCTGGTTGGGATCACATAGTAATGAGTTACAACACTGAAACAGTCGATTAAACCTGGTTTCGATCAATGTTTTAGAGGATAACTCATGTTAGGTCTGGGTTAGGTCTAGGATTTGCCCTCATCAGGCTCATACTTTCGCATATTTCTCATACTTGTTGGCCAGATTCTGGGCTTTTTCCGGTATGGGTCACGTGGTAATGTGGTACCACACTCAAACAGTCAATTAAGCCTAGTCTGGGTCAACATTTCAAAGGAGAACGCATGTTAGGTATAGGTTAGGTCTGCGATTTTTTCACATCAGGCACATACTTTCGCATATTTAGCAATCTTGTTGGCCAGATCCTGGGCTTCCACTGGTTTGGATCACATAGTAATGTGGTACCACACTGACACAGTCAATTAAACCTGGTTTCGATCAACATTTTAGACGATAACACATGTTAGGACTAGGTTAGGTCTAGGATTTGCACTCATCAGGCTCATACTTTCGCATTCTTCACATACTTCTTGAACAGATCCTGGGTTTTTTCTGGTTGGGATCACATAGTAATGTGTTACCACACTCAAACAGTCGATTAAACCTGGTTTCGATCAATGTTTTAGAGGATAACTCATGTTAGGTCTGGGTTAGGTCTAGGATTTGCCGTCATCAGGCTCATACTTTCGCATATTTCTCATACTTGTTGGCCAGATTCTGGGCTTTTTCCGGTATGGGACACGTGGTAATGTGGTACCACACTGAAACAGTCAATGAAGCCTAGTCTGGGTCAACATTTCAAAGGATAACGCATGTTAGGTATAGGTTAGGTCTGGGATTTGCTCTCATCAGGCTCATACTTTCGCATATTTCTCATACTTGATGGCCAGATTCTGGTCTTTTTCCGGTATGGGTCACGTGGTAATGTGGTACCACACTGAAACAGTCAATTAAGCCTAGTCTGGGTCAACATTTCAAAGGATAACGCATGTTAGGTATAGATTTGGTTTGGGATTTGCCCTCATCAGACTCATACATTCGCATTCTTCACGTACTTCTTGAACAGATCCTGGGTTTTTTCTGGTAGGGATCACGTTGTAATGTGGTATGACACTGAAACAGTCGACTAAACCTGGTCTCGATCAATATTTTAGGGGATAACGCATGTTAGGTCTAGGTTAGGTCTGGGATTTGCACTCATCAGGCTCATACTTTCGCATATTTCTCATACTTGATGGCCAGATTCTGACCTTTCTCCGGTATGGGTCACGTAGTAATGTGGTACCACACAGAAATAGTCGACTAAACCTGGTCTCGATCAATATTTTAAAGGATAACGCATGTCAGGTATAGGATAGGTCTGGGATTTGCTCCCATCAGGCTCATACTTTCGCATATTTCTCATACTTGATGGCCAGATTCTGGGCTTTTTCCGGTACGGGTCACGTGGTAATGTGGTACCACACTGAAACAGTCAATTAAGCCTAGTCTGGGTCAACATCTCAAAGGATAACGCATGTTAGGTATAGGTTAGGTCTGGGATTTGCTCTCATCAGGCTCATACTTTCGCATATTTCTCATACTTGATGGCCAGATTCTGGGCTTTCTCCGGTATGGGTCACGTAGTAATGAGGTACCACACTGAAACAGTCGACTAAACCTGGTCTCGATCAATATTTTAGAATATAACGCATGTTAGGTCTAGGTTAGACCTGGGATTTGCCCTCATCAGACTCATACTTCCGCATTTATATCAATCTTGTTGGCCAGATCCTGGGCTTCCACTGGTTTGGATCACGTAGTAATGTGGTACCACACACAAATAGTCGACTAAACCTGGTCTCGATCAATATTTTAGAATATAACGCATGTTATTTCTAGCTTAGGCCTGGGATTTGCCCTCATCAGACTCATACTTTCGCATTCTTCTCATACTTGTTGAACAGATCCTGGGTTTTTTCTGCTTTGGATCACTTAGTAATGTGGTACCACACTGAAACAGTCAATCAAACAACAGTATGTGTCAACATTTCAAAGGATATCGCATGTTAAGTCTGGGTTAGGTCTAGGATTTGCCCTCATCAGGCTCATACATTCTCATTTTTCGTATACTCGTTGACCAGATCCTGGGCTTTTTCTGGTTTGGATCACGTAGTAATGTGGTACCACACTGAAACAGTCAATTAAGCCTAGTCTGGGTCAACATTTCCAAGGATAACGCATGTCAGGTCTGGGTTAAGTCTGGGATTTGCACTCATCAGGCTCATATTTTCGCATATTTATCAATCTTGTTGGCCAGATCCTGGGCTTCCACTGGTTTGGATCACGTAGTAATGTGGTACCACACTGAAACAGTCAGCTATACCTGGTCTCGATCAATATTTTAGAGGGTAAATCATGTTAGGTATAGGTGAGGTCTGGGATTTGCTCTCATCTGGCTCATACTTTCGCATATTTCTCATACTTGATGGCCAGAATCTGGGCTTGCTCCGGTATGGGTCACGTAGTAATGTGGTACCACACTGAAACAGTCGACTAAACCTGGTCACGATCAATATTTTAGAGGATAACGCATGTTAGGTACAGGTTAGGTCTGGGATGTGCTCTCATCAGGCTCATACGTTCGCATATTTCTCATACTTGATGGCCAGATTCTGGGCTTTCTCCGGTATGGGTCACGTAGTAATGTGGTACCCCACTGAAACAGTCGACTAAACCTGGTCATGATCAATATTTTAGGGGATAACGCATGTTAGGCCTAGGTTAGGTCTGGGATTTGCACTCATCAGTCTCATACTTTTGCATATTTCAGATACTTGATGGCCAGATTCTGGGCTTTTTTTGGCTTAGATCACGTAGTAATGGGGCACCACACTGAAACAGTCTATTAAACCTGGTATCGATCAATATCTTAGCGGATAACGCATGTTAGGCCTAGGTTAGTTCTGGGATTTGCTCTCATCAGGCTCATACTTTCGCATATTTCTCATACTTGTTGGCCAGATCCAGGGCTTTTTCTGGTTTCGATCACGTTGTGATGTGGTACCACACAGACACAGTCGACTAAACCTGGTCTCGATCAATATTTCAGAGGATAACGCATGAGATGTCTGGGTTAGGTCTGGGATTTGCCCTCTCCAGTCTCATACTTTCGCATTCTTCACATACTTCTTGAACAGATCCTGGGTTTTTTCTGGTTGGGATCACATAGTAATGTGTTACAACACTGAAACAGTCGATTAAACCTGGTTTCGATCAATGTTTTAGAGGATAACTCATGTTAGGTCTGGGTTAGGTCTAGGATTTGCCCTCATCAGGCTCATACTTTCGCATATTTCTCATACTTGTTGGCCAGATTCTGGGCTTTTTCCGGTATGGGTCACGTGGTAATGTGGTACCACACTCAAACAGTCAATTAAGCCTAGTCTGGGTCAACATTTCAAAGGAGAACGCATGTTAGGTATAGGTTAGGTCTGCGATTTGTTCACATCAGGCTCATACTTTCGCATATTTAGCAATCTTGTTGGCCAGATCCTGGGCTTCCACTGGTTTGGATCACATAGTAATGTGGTACCACACTGACACAGTCAATTAAACCTGGTTTCGATCAACATTTTAGACGATAACACATGTTAGGACTAGGTTAGGTCTAGGATTTGCACTGATCAGGCTCATACTTTCGCATTCTTCACATACTTCTTGAACAGATCCTGGGTTTTTTCTGGTTGGGATCACATAGTAATGTGTTACCACACTCAAACAGTCGATTAAACCTGGTTTCGATCAATGTTTTAGAGGATAACTCATGTTAGGTCTGGGTTAGGTCTAGGATTTGCCGTCATCAGGCTCATACTTTCGCATATTTCTCATACCTGTTGGCCAGATTCTGGGCTTTTTCCGGTATGGGACACGTGGTAATGTGGTACCACACTGAAACAGTCAATGAAGCCTAGTCTGGGTCAACATTTCAAAGGATAACGCATGTTAGGTATAGGTTAGGTCTGGGATTTGCTCTCATCAGGCTCATACTTTCGCATATTTCTCATACTTGATGGCCAGATTCTGGTCTTTTTCCGGTATGGGTCACGTGGTAATGTGGTACCACACTGAAACAGTCAATTAAGCCTAGTCTGGGTCAACATTTCAAAGGATAACGCATGTTAGGTATAGATTTGGTTTGGGATTTGCCCTCATCAGACTCATACATTCGCATTCTTCACGTACTTCTTGAACAGATCCTGGGTTTTTTCTGGTAGGGATCACGTTGTAATGTGGTACCACACTGAAACAGTCGACTAAACCTGGTCACGATCAATATTTTATGGGATAACGCATGTTAGGTATAGGTTAGGTCTGGGATTTGCTCTCATCAGGCTCATACTTTCGCATATTTATCAATCATATTCGCCAGATCCTGGGCTTCCACTGGTTTGGATCACGTAGTAATGTGGTACCACACTGAAACAGTCGACTAAACCTGGTCACGATCAATATTTCAGAGGATAACGCATGTTAGGTCTAGGTTAGGCCTGGGATTTGCACTCATCAGACTCATACTTTCGCATTCTTTACGTACTTCTTGAACAGATCCTGGGTTTTTTCTGGTTGGGATGTGGTACCACACTGAAACAGTCGACTAAACCTGGTCACGATCAATATTTTAGGGGATAACGCATGTTAGGTCTAGGTTAGGTCTGGGATTTGCACTCATCAGGCTCATACTTTCGCATATTTCTCATACTTGATGGCCAGATTCTGGGCTTTCTCCGGTATGGGACACGTGGTAATGTGGTACCACACTGAAACAGTCAATTAAGCCTAGTCTGGGTCAACATTTCAAAGGATAACGCATGTTAGGTATAGATTTGGTCTGGGATTTACCCTCATCAGAATCATACTTTCGCATTCTTCACGTACTCCTTGAACAGATCCTGGGTTTTTTCTGGTTGGGATCACGTTGTAATGTGGTACCACACTGAAACAGTCGACTAAACCTGGTCACGATCATTATTTTAGGGGATAACGCATGTTAGGTCTAGGTTAGGACTGGGATTTGCACTCATCAGGCTCATACTTTCGCATATTTCTCATACTTGATGGCCAGATTCTGACCTTTCTCCGGTATGGGTCACGTAGTAATGTGGTACCACACTGAAACAGTCGACTAAACCTGGTCACGATCAATATTTTATGGGATAATGCATGTTAGGTATAGGTTAGGTCTGGGATTTGCTCTCATCAGGCTCATACCTTCGCATATTTATCAATCTTGTTGGCCAGATCCTGGGCTTCCACTGGTTTGGATCACGTAGTAATGTGGTACCACACTGAAACAGTCGACTAAACCTGGTCTCGATCAATATTTTAGACGATAACACATGTTAGGTCTGTGTTAGGTCTGGGATTTGCACTCATCAGGGTCATACTTTCGCATATTTCTCATACTTGATGGCCAGATTCTGGGCTTTTTCCGGTATGGGTCACGTGGTAATGTGGTACCACACTGAAACAGTCAATTAAGCCTAGTCTGGGTCAACATTTCAAAGGGTAACGCATGTTAGGTATAGATTTGGTTTGGGATTTGCCCTCATCAGACTCATACTTTCGCATTCTTCACGTACTTCTTGAACAGATCCTGGGTTTTTTCTGGTTGGGATCACGTTGTAATGTGGTACCACACTGAAACAGTCGACTAAACCTGGTCACGATCATTATTTTAGGGGATAACGCATGTTAGGTCTAGGTTAGGTCTGGGATTTGCTCTCATCAGGCTCATACTTTCGCATATTTCTCATACTTGATGGCCAGATTCTGGGCTTTCTCCGGTATGGGTCACGTAGTAATGTGGTACCCCACTGAAACAGTCGACTAAACCTGGTCATGATCAATATTTTAGGGGATAACGCATGTTAGGCCTAGGTTAGGTCTGGGATTTGCACTCATCAGTCTCATACTTTTGCATATTTCAGATACTTGATGGCCAGATTCTGGGCTTTTTTTGGCTTAGAGCACGTAGTAATGGGGCACCACACTGAAACAGTCTATTAAACCTGGTATCGATCAATATCTTAGAGGATAACGCATGTTAGGTCTAGGTTAGGTCTGGGATTTGTTCTCATCAGGCTCATACTTTCGCATATTTCTCATACTTGGTGGCCAGATCCTGGGCTTTTTCTGGTTTGGATCACGTTGTAATGTGGTACCACACTGAAACAGTCGACTAAGCTTGGTCACGATCAATATTTTAGAGGATAACGCATGTTAGGTATAGGTTAGGTCTGGGATTTGCTCTCATCAGGCTCATACTTTCGCATATTTATCAATCTTGTTGGCCAGATCCTGGGCTTCCACTGGTTTGGATCACGTAGTAATGTGGTACCACACTGAAACAGTCGACTAAACCTGGTCACGATCAATATTTTAGGGGATAACGCATGTTTGGTATAGGTTAGGTCTGGGATTTGCTCTCATCAGGCTCATACTTTCGCATTCTTCACATACTTCTTGAACAGATCCTGGGCTTTTTCTGGTTGGGATCACATAGTAATGTGTTAGCACACTCAAACAGTCGATTAAACCTGGTTTCGATCAATGTTTTAGAGGACAACTCATGTTCAGTCTGGGTTAGGTCTAGGATTTGCCGTCATCAGGCTCATACTTTCGCATATTTCTCATACTTGTTGGCCAGATTCTGGGCTTTTCCGGTATGGGACACGTGGTAATGTGGTACCACACTGAAACAGTCAATGAAGCCTAGTCTGGGTCAACATTTCAAAGGATAACGCATGTTAGGTATAGGTTAGGTCTGGGATTTGCTCTCATCAGGCTCATACATTCGCATATTTCTCATACTTGATGGCCCGATTCTGGGCTTATTCCGGTGTGGGTCACGTGGTAATGTGGTACCACACTGAAACAGTCAATTAAGCCTAGTCTGGGTCAACATTTCAAAGGATAACGCATGTTAGGTATAGATTTGGTTTGGGATTTGCCCTCATCAGACTCATACTTTCGCATTCTTCACGTACTTCTTGAACAGATCCTGGGTTTTTTCTGGTTGGGATCACGTTGTAATGTGGTACCACACTGAAACAGTCGACTAAACCTGGTCACGATCATTATTTTAGGGGATAACGCATGTTAGGTCTAGGTTAGGTCTGGGATTTGCTCTCATCAGGCTCATACTTTCGCATATTTCTCATACTTGTTGGCCAGATCCTGGGCTTTTTCTAGTTTGGATCACGTTGTAATGTGGTACCACACTGAAACAGTCGACTAAACTTGGTCACGATCAATATTTTAGAGGATAACGCATGTTAGGTATAGGTTAGGTCTGGGATTTGCTCTCATCAGGCTCATACTTTCGCATATTTATCAATCATGTTCGCCAGATCCTGGGCTTCCACTGGTTTGGATCACGTAGTAATGTGGTACCACACTGAAACAGTCGACTAAACCTGGTCACGATCAATATTTTAGGGGATAACGCATGTTAGGTATAGGTTAGGTCTGGGATTTGCTCTCATCAGGCTCATACTTTCGCATTCTTCACATACTTGTTGGCCAGATTCTGGGCTTTCTCCGGTATGGGTCACGTAGTAATGTGGTACCACACTGAAACAGTCGACTAAACCTGGTCTCGATCAATATTTCAGAGGATAACGCATGTTAGGCCTAGGTTAGGCCTGGGATTTGCCCTCATCAGACTCATACTTTCGCATTCTTCACATACTTCTTGAACAGATCCTGGGTTTTTTCTGGTTCGGATCACGTTGTAATGTGGTACCACAATGAAACAGTCGACTAAACCTGGTCACGATCAATATTTTATGGGATAACGCATGTTAGGTATAGGTTAGGTCTGGGATTTGCTCTCATCAGGCTCATACATTCGCATATTTATCAATCTTGTTGGCCAGATCCTGGGCTTCCACTGGTTTGGATCACGTAGTAATGTGGTGCCACACTGAAACAGTCGACTAAACCTGGTCACGATCAATATTTTAGGGGATAACGCATGTTAGGTCTAGGTTAGGACTGGGATTTGCACTCATCAGGCTCATACTTTCGCATATTTCTCATACTTGTTGGCCAGATTCTGGGCTTTCTCCGGTATGGGTCACGTGGTAATGTGGTACCACACTGAAACAGTCAATTAAGCCTAGTCTGGGTCAACATTTCAAAGGATAACGCATGTTAGGTATAGATTTGGTTTGGGATTTGCCCTCATCAGACTCATACATTCGCATTCTTCACGTACTTCTTGAACAGATCCTGGGTTTTCTCTGGTAGGGATCACGTTGTAATGTGGTACCACACTGAAACAGTCGACTAAACCTGGTCACGATCAATATTTTATGGGATAACGCATGTTAGGTATAGGTTAGGTCTGGGATTTGCTCTCATCAGGCTCATACATTCGCATATTTATCAATCTTGTTGGCCAGATCCTGGGCTTCCACTGGTTTGGATCACGTAGTAATGTGGTGCCACACTGAAACAGTCGACTAAACCTGGTCACGATCAATATTTTAGGGGATAACGCATGTTAGGTCTAGGTTAGGACTGGGATTTGCACTCATCAGGCTCATACTTTCGCATATTTCTCATACTTGATGGCCAGATTCTGACCTTTCTCCGGTATGGGTCACGTAGTAATGTGGTACCACACTGAAACAGTCGACTAAACCTGGTCACGATCAATATTTTATGGGATAACGCATGTTAGGTATAGGTTAGGTCTGGGATTTGCTCTCATCAGGCTCATACCTTCGCATATTTATCAATCTTGTTGGCCAGATCCTGGGCTTCCACTGGTTTGGATCACGTAGTAATGTGGTACCACACTGAAACAGTCGACTAAACCTGGTCTCGATCAATATTTTAGACGATAACACATGTTAGGTCTGTGTTAGGTCTGGGATTTGCACTCATCAGGCTCATACTTTCGCATATTTCTCATACTTGATGGCCAGATTCTGGGCTTTTTCCGGTATGGGTCACGTGGTAATGTGGTACCACACTGAAATAGTCAATTAAGCCTAGTCTGGGTCAACATTTCAAAGGGTAACGCATGTTAGGTATAGATTTGGTTTGGGATTTGCCCTCATCAGACTCATACTTTCGCATTCTTCACGTACTTCTTGAACAGATCCTGGGTTTTTTCTGGTTGGGATCACGTTGTAATGTGGTACCACACTGAAACAGTCGACTAAACCTGGTCACGATCATTATTTTAGGGGATAACGCATGTTAGGTCTAGGTTAGGTCTGGGATTTGCTCTCATCAGGCTCATACTTTCGCATATTTCTCATACTTGATGGCCAGATTCTGGGCTTTCTCCGGTATGGGTCACGTGGTAATGTGGTACCCCACTGAAACAGTCGACTAAACCTGGTCATGATCAATATTTTAGGGGATAACGCATGTTAGGCCTAGGTTAGGTCTGGGATTTGCACTCATCAGTCTCATACTTTTGCATATTTCAGATACTTGATGGCCAGATTCTGGGCTTTTTTTGGCTTAGATCACGTAGTAATGGGGCACCACACTGAAACAGTCTATTAAACCTGGTATCGATCAATATCTTAGAGGATAACGCATGTTAGGTCTAGGTTAGGTCTGGGATTTGTTCTCATCAGGCTCATACTTTCGCATATTTCTCATACTTGTTGGCCAGATCCTGGGCTTTTTCTGGTTTGGATCACGTTGTAATGTGGTACCACACTGAAACAGTCGACTAAGCTTGGTCACGATCAATATTTTAGAGGATAACGCATGTTAGGTATAGGTTAGGTCTGGGATTTGCTCTCATCAGGCTCATACATCCGCATATTTCTGATACTTGATGGCCAGATTCTGGGCTTTTTCCGGTGTGGGTCACGTGGTAATGTGGTACCACACTGAAACAGTCAATTAAGCCTAGTCTGGGTCAACATTTCAAAGGATAACGCATGTTAGGTATAGATTTGGTTTGGGATTTGCCCTCATCAGACTCATACTTTCGCATTCTTCACGTACTTCTTGAACAGATCCTGGGTTTTTTCTGGTTGGGATCACGTTGTAATGTGGTACCACACTGAAACAGTCGACTAAACCTGGTCACGATCATTATTTTAGGGGATAACGCATGTTAGGTCTAGGTTAGGTCTGGGATTTGCTCTCATCAGGCTCATACTTTCGCATATTTCTCATACTTGTTGGCCAGATCCTGGGCTTTTTCTAGTTTGGATCACGTTGTAATGTGGTACCACACTGAAACAGTCGACTAAACTTGGTCACGATCAATATTTTAGAGGATAACGCATGTTAGGTATAGGTTAGGTCTGGGATTTGCTCTCATCAGGCTCATACTTTCGCATATTTATCAATCATGTTCGCCAGATCCTGGGCTTCCACTGGTTTGGATCACGTAGTAATGGGGTACCACACTGAAACAGACGACTAAACCTGGTCACGATCAATATTTTAGGGGATAACGCATGTTAGGTCTAGGTTAGGTCTGGGATTTGCACTCAGCAGGCTCATACTTTCGCATATTTCTCATACTTGTTGGCCAGATTCTGGGCTTTCTCCGGTATGGGTCACGTAGTAATGTGGTACCACACTGAAACAGTCGACTAAACCTGGTCTCGATCAATATTTCAGAGGATAACGCATGTTAGGCCTAGGTTAGGCCTGGGATTTGCCCTCATCAGACTCATACTTTCGCATTCTTCACATACTTCTTGAACAGATCCTGGGTTTTTTCTGGTTCGGATCACATAGTAATGTGTTACCACACTGAAGCAGTCGATTAAACCTGGTTTCGATCAATATTTTAGAGGATAACTCATGTTAAGTCTGGGGTAGGTCTAGGATTTGCCCTCATCAGGCTCATACTTTCGCATATTTCTCATACTTGATGGCCAGATTCTGGGCTATTTCCGGTATGGGTCACGTAGTAATGTGGCACCACACTGAAACAGTCGACTAACCCTGGTCACGATCAATATTTTAGGGGATAACGCATGTTAGGTCTAGGTTAGGTCTGGGATTTGCACTCATCAGGCTCATACTTTCGCATATTTCTCATACTTGATGACCAGATTCTGGGCTTTCGCCGGTATGGGTCACGTAGTAATGTGGTACCACACTGAAACAGTCGACTAAACTTGGTCACGATCAATATTTTAGGGGATAACGCATGTTAGGTCTAGGTTAGGTCTGGGATTTGCACTCATCAGGCTCATACTTTCGCATATTTCTCATACTTGATGGCCAGATTCTGGGCTTTCTCCGGTATGGGTCACGTAGTAATGTGGTACCACACTGAAACAGTCGACTAAATCTGGTCACGATCAATATTTTAGGGGATAACGCATGTTAGGTCTAGGTTAGGTCTGGGATTTGCACTAATCAGGCTCATACTTTCGCATATTTCTCATACTTGATGGCCAGATTCTGGGCTTTCTCCGGTATAGGTCACGTAGTAATGTGGTACCACACTGAAACAGTCGACTAAACCTGGTCTCGATCAACATTTCAAAGGATAACGCATGTTAGGTATAGGTTAGGTCTGGGATTTGCTCTCATCTGGCTCATATTTTCGCATATTTATCAATCTTGTTGGCCAGATCCTGGGCTTCCACTGGCTTGGATCAGATAGTAATTTGGTACCACACTGACACAGTCAATTAAACCTGGTTTCGATCAATATTTTAGAGGATAGCACACGTTAGGTCAAGGTTAGGTCTGGGATTTGCACTCATCAGGCTCATACTTTCGCATATTTCTCATACTTGATGGCCAGATTCTGGGCTTTTTCCGGTATGGGACACGTGGTAATGTGGTACCACACTGAAACAGTCAATGAAGCCTAGTCTGGGTCAACATTTCAAAGGATAACGCATGTTAGGTCAAGGTTAGGTCTGGGATTTGCTCTCATCAGGCTCATACTTTCGCATATTTCTCATACTTGATGGCCAGATTCTGGGCTTTTTCCGGTATGGGTCACGTGGTAATGTGGTACCACACTGAAACAGTCAATTAAGCCTAGTCTGGGTCAACATTTCAAAGGATTACGCATGTTAGGTATAGATTTGGTTTGGGATTTGCCCTCATCAGACTCATACATTCGCATTCTTCACGTACTTCTTGAACAGATCCTGGGTTTTTTCCGGTATGGGTCACGTAGTAATGTGGTACCACACTGAAACAGTCGACTAAACCTGGTCACGATCAATATTTCAGAGGATAACGCATGTTAGGTCTAGGTTAGGCCTGGGATTTGCACTCATCAGACTCATACTTTCGCATTCTTTACGTACTTCTTGAACAGATCCTGGGTTTTTTCTGGTTGGGATGTGGTACCACACTGAAACAGTCGACTAAACCTGGTCACGATCAATAGTTTAGGGGATAACACATGTTAGGTCTAGGTTAGGTCTGGGATTTGCACTCATCAGGCTCATACTTTCGCATATTTCTCATACTTGATGGCCAGATTTTGGGCTTTCTCCGGTATGGGACACGTGGTAATGTGGTACCACACTGAAACAGTCAATTAAGCCTAGTCTGGGTCAACATTTCAAAGGATAACGCATGTTAGGTATAGATTTGGTCTGGGATTTACCCTCATCAGAATCATACTTTCGCATTCTTCACGTACTTCTTGAACAGATCCTGGGTTTTTTCTGGTTGGGATCACGTTGTAATGTGGTACCACACTGAAACAGTCGACTAAACCTGGTCACGATCATTATTTTAGGGGATAACGCATGTTAGGTCTAGGTTAGGACTGGGATTTGCACTCATCAGGCTCATACTTTCGCATATTTCTCATACTTGATTGCCAGATTCTGACCTTTCTCCGGTATGGGTCACGTAGTAATGTGGTACCACACTGAAACAGTCGACTAAACCTGGTCACGATCAATATTTTATGGGATAACGCATGTTAGGTATAGGTTAGGTCTGGGATTTGCTCTCATCAGGCTCATACCTTCGCATATTTATCAATCTTGTTGGCCAGATCCTGGGCTTCCACTGGTTTGGATCACGTAGTAATGTGGTACCACACTGAAACAGTCGACTAAACCTGGTCTCGATCAATATTTTAGACGATAACACATGTTAGGTCTGTGTTAGTTCTGGGATTTGCACTCATCAGGCTCATACTTTCGCATATTTCTCATACTTGATGGCCAGATTCTGGGCTTTCTCCGGTATGGGTCACGTAGTAATGTGGTACCCCACTGAAACAGTCGACTAAACCTGGTCATGATCAATATTTTAGGGGATAACGCATGTTAGGCCTAGGTTAGGTCTGGGATTTGCACTCATCAGTCTCATACTTTTGCATATTTCAGATACTTGATGGCCAGATTCTGGGCTTTTTTTGGCTTAGATCACGTAGTAATGGGGCACCACACTGAAACAGTCTATTAAACCTGGTATCGATCAATATCTTAGAGGATAACGCATGTGAGGTCTAGGTTAGGTCTGGGATTTGCTCTCATCAGGCTCATACTTTCGCGTATTTCTCATACTTGTTGGCCAGATCCTGGGCTTTTTCTGGTTTGGATCACGTTGTAATGTGGTACCACACTGAAACAGTCGACTAAGCTTGGTCACGATCAATATTTTAGAGGATAACGCATGTTAGGTATAGGTTAGGTCTGGTATTTGCTCTCATCAGGCTCATACTTTCGCATATTTATCAATCTTGTTGGCCAGATCCTGGGCTTCCACTGGTTTGGATCACGTAGTAATGTGGTACCACACTGAAACAGTCGACTAAACCTGGTCACGATCAATATTTTAGGGGATAACGCATGTTAGGTATAGGTTAGGTCTGGGATTTGCTCTCATCAGGCTCATACTTTCGCATTCTTCACATACTTCTTGAACAGATCCTGGGCTTTTTCTGGTTGGGATCACATAGTAATGTGTTACCACACTCAAACAGTCGATTAAACCTGGTTTCGATCAATGTTTTAGAGGATAACTCATGTTAGGTCTGGGTTAGGTCTAGGATTTGCCGTCATCAGGCTCATACTTTCGCATATTTCTCATACTTGTTGGCCAGATTCTGGGCTTTTCCGGTATGGGACACGTGGTAATGTGGTACCACACTGAAACAGTCAATGAAGCCTAGTCTGGGTCAACATTTCAAAGGATAACGCATGTTAGGTATAGGTTAGGTCTGGGATTTGCTCTCATCAGGCTCATACATTCGCATATTTCTCATACTTGATGGCCAGATTCTGGGCTTTTTCCGGTGTGGGTCACGTGGTAATGTGGTACCACACTGAAACAGTCGACTAAACCTGGTCACGATCAATATTTTAGGCGATAACGCATGTTAGGTCTAGGTTAGGACTGGGATTTGCACTCATCAGGCTCATACTTTCGCATATTTCTCATACTTGATGGTCAGATTCTGACCTTTCTCCGGTATGGGTCACGTAGTAATGTGGTACCACACTGAAACAGTCGACTAAACCTGGTCACGATCAATATTTCAGAGGATAACGCATGTTAGGTCTAGGTTAGGCCTGGGATTTGCACTCATCAGACTCATACTTTCGCATTCTTTACGTACTTCTTGAACAGATCCTGGGTTTTTTTCTGGTTGGGATGTGGTACCACACTGAAACAGTCGACTAAACCTGGTCACGATCAATATTTTAGGGGATAACGCATGTTAGGCCTAGGTTAGGTCTGGGATTTGCACTCATCAGTCTCATACTTTTGCATATTTCAGATACTTGATGGCCAGATTCTGGGCTTTTTTTGGCTTAGATCACGTAGTAATGGGGCACCACACTGAAACAGTCTATTAAACCTGGTATCGATCAATATCTTAGAGGATAACGCATGTTAGGTCTAGGTTAGGTCTGGGATTTGCTCTCATCAGGCTCATACTTTCGCATATTTCTCATACTTGTTGGCCAGATCCTGGGCTTTTTCTGGTTTGGATCACGTTGTAATGTGGTACCACACTGAAACAGTCGACTAAACCTGGTCACGATCATTATTTTAGGGGATAACGCATGTTAGGTCTAGGTTAGGACTGGGATTTGCACTCATCAGGCTCATACTTTCGCATGTTTCTCATACTTGATGGCCAGATTCTGACCTTTCTCCGGTATGGGTCACGTAGTAATGTGGTACCACACTGAAACAGTCGACTAAACCTGGTCACGATCAATATTTTATGGGATAACGCATGTTAGGTATAGGTTAGGTCTGGGATTTGCTCTCATCAGGCTCATACCTTCGCATATTTATCAATCTTGTTGGCCAGATCCTGGGCTTCCACTGGTTTGGATCACGTAGTAATGTGGTACCACACTGAAACAGTCGACTAAACCTGGTCTCGATCAATATTTTAGACGATAACACATGTTAGGTCTGTGTTAGGTCTGGGATTTGCACTCATCAGGCACATACTTTCGCATATTTCTCATACTTGATGGCCAGATTCTGGGCTTTTTCCGGTATGGGTCACGTGGTAATGAGGTACCACACTGAAACAGTCAATTAAGCCTAGTCTGGGTCAACATTTCAAAGGGTAACGCATGTTAGGTATAGATTTAGTTTGGGATTTGCCCTCATCAGACTCATACTTTCGCATTCTTCACGTACTTCTTGAACAGATCCTGGGTTTTTTCTGGTTGGGATCACGTTGTAATGTGGTACCACACTGAAACAGTCGACTAAACCTGGTCACGATCATTATTTTAGGGGATAACGCATGTTAGGTCTAGGTTAGGTCTGGGATTTGCTCTCATCAGGCTCATACTTTCGCATATTTCCCATACTTGTTGGCCAGATCCTGGGCTTTTTCTAGTTTGGATCACGTTGTAATGTGGTACCACACTGAAACAGTCGACTAAACTTGGTCACGATCAATATTTTAGAGGATAACGCATGTTAGGTATAGGTTAGGTCTGGGATTTGCTCTCATCAGGCTCATACTTTCGCATATTTCTCATACTTGTTGGCCAGATCCTGGGCTTTTTCTAGTTTGGATCACGTAGTAATGGGGTACCACACTGAAACAGACGACTAAACGTGGTCACGATCAATATTTTAGGGGATAACGCATATTAGGTCTAGGTTAGGTCTGGGATTTGCACTCATCAGGCTCATACTTTCGCATATTTCTCATACTTGTTGGCCAGATTCTCGGCTTTCTCCGGTATGGGTCAGGTAGTAATGTGGTACCACACTGAAACAGTCGACTAAACCTGGTCTCGATCAATATTTCAGAGGATAACGCATGTTAGGGCTAGGTTAGGCCTGGGATTTGCCCTCATCAGACTCATACTTTCGCATTCTTCACATACTTCTTGAACAGATCCTGGGTTTTTTCTGGTTCGGATCACATAGTAATGTGTTACCACACTGAAGCAGTCGATTAAACCTGGTTTCGATCAATATTTTAGAGGATAACGCATGTTAGGTCTAGGTTAGGTCTGGGATTTGCACTAATCAGGCTCATACTTTCGCATATTTCTTATACTTGATGGCCAGATTCTGGGCTTTCTCCGGTATAGGTCACGTAGTAATGTGGTACCACACAGAAACAGTCGACTAAACCTGGTCTCGATCAACATTTCAAAGGATAACGCATGTTAGGTATAGGTTAGGTCTGGGATTTGCTCTCATCTGGCTCATATTTTCGCATATTTATCAATCTTGTTGGCCAGATCCTGCGCTTCCACTGGCTTGGATGAGATAGTAATGTGGTACCACACTGACACAGTCAATTAAACCTGGTTTCGATCAATATTTTAGAGGATAACACACGTTAGGTCAAGGTTAGGTCTGGGATTTGCACCCATCAGGCTCATACTTTCGCATATTTCTCATACTTGATGGCCAGATTCTGGGCTTTTTTTGGCTTGGATCACGTAGTAATGTGGTACCACACTGAAACAGTCTATTAAACCTGGTTTCGATCAATATCTTAGCGGATAACGCATGTTCGGTCTAGGTTAGGTCTGGGATTTGCTCTCATCAGGCTCATACTTTCGCATATTTCTCATACTTGTTGGCCAGATCCTGGGCTTCCCATGGTTTGGATCACGTAGTAATGTAATGCCACACTGAAACAGTCGACTAAACCTGGTCACGATCAATATTTTAGGGGATAACGCATGTTAGGTATAGGTTAGGTCTGGGATTTGCTCTCATCAGGCTCATACTTTCGCATATTTATCAATCATGTTCGCCAGATCCTGGGCTTCCACTGGTTTGGATCACGTAGTAATGGGGTACCACACAGAAACAGACGACTAAACCTGGTCACGATCAATATTTTAGGGGATAACGCATGTTAGGTCTAGGTTAGATCTGGGATTTGCCCTCATCAGACTCATACTTTCGCATTCTTCACATACTTCTTGAACAGATCCTGGGGTTTTTCTGGTTCGGACCACATAGTAATGTGTTACCACACTGAAACAGTCGATTAAACCTGGTTTCGATCAATATTTTAGAGGATAACACATGTTAGGTCTTGGTCTGCGTCTGGGATTTGCACTCATCAGGCTCATACTTTCGCATATTTCTCATACTTGATGCCCAGATTCTGGGCTTTTTGCGGTATGGGTCACGTGGTAATGTGGTACCACACTGAAACAGTCAATTAAGCCTAGTCTGGGTCAACATCTCAAAGGATAACGCATGTTAAGTATAGGTTAGGTCTGGGATTTGCTCTCAACAGGCTCATACTTTCGCATATTTCTCGTAATTGATGGCCAGATTCTGGGCTTTCTCCGGTATGGGTCACGTAGTAATGAGGTACCACACTGAAACAGTCAATTAAACCCGGTTTCGATCAATATTTTAGAGGATAACACATGTTAGATCTAGGTTAGGTCTGTGATTTGCACTCATCAGGCTCATACTTTCGCATATTTCTCATACTTGATGGCCAGATTCTGATCTTTTTTTTGCTTGGATCACGAGGTAATGGGGTACCACACTGAAACACTCAATTAAGCCTAGTCTGGGTCAAGATTTCAAAGGATAACGCATGTTAGGTACAGGTTAGGTCTGGGATTTGCTCTCATCAGGCTCATACTTTCGCATTCTTCACATACTTCTTGAACAGATCCTGGGCTTTTTCTGGTTGGGATCACATAGTAATGTGTTACCACACTCAAACAGTCGATTAAACCTGGTTTCGATCAATGTTTTAGAGGATAACTCATGTTAGGTCTGGGTTAAGTCTAGGATTTGCCGTCATAAGGCTCATACTTTCGCATATTTCTCATACTTGTTGGCCAGATTCTGGGCTTTTTCCGGTATGTGACACGTGGTAATGTGGTACCACATTGAAACAGTCAATTAAGCCTAGTCTGGGTCAACATTTCAAAGGATAACGCATGTTAGGTATAGGTTAGGTCTGGGATTTGCTCTCATCAGGCTCATACTTTCGCATATTTCTCATACTTGATGGCCAGATTCTGGGCTTTTTCCGGTATGGGTCACGTTGTAATGTGGTACCACACTGAAACAGTCGACTAAGCTTGGTCACGATCAATATTTTAGAGGATAATGCATGTTAGGTATAGGTTAGGTCTGGGATTTGCTCTCATCAGGCTCATACTTACGCATATTTATCAATCTTGTTGGCCAGATCCTGGGCTTCCACTGGTTTGGATCACGTAGTAATGTGGTACCACACTGAAACAGTCGACTAAACCTGGTCACGATCAATATTTTAGGGGATAACGCATGTTAGGTCTAGGTTAGGTCTGGGATTTGCACTCATCAGGCTCATACTTTCGCATATTTCTCATACTTGATGGCCAGATTCTGACCTTTCTCCGGTATGGGTCACGTAGTAATGTGGTACGACACTGAAACAGTCGACTAAACCTGGTCACGATCAATATTTCAGAGGATAACGCATGTTAGGTCTAGGTTAGGCCTGGGATTTGCCCTCATCAGACTCATACTTTCGCATTCTCTACGTACTTCTTGAACAGATCCTGGGTTTTTTCTGGTTGGGATCACGTTGTAATGTGGTACCACACTGGAACAGTCGACTAAACCTGGTCACGATCAATATTTTAGGGGATAACGCATGTTAGGTCTAGGTTAGGTCTGGGATTTGCACTCGTCAGGCTCATACTTTCGCATATTTCTCATACTTGATGGCCAGATTCTGGGCTTTCTCCGGTATGGGACACGTGGTAATGTGGTACTACACTGAAACAGTCAATGAAGCCTAGTCTGGGTCAACATTTCAAAGGATAACGCATGTTAGGTATAGGTCAGGTCTGGGATTTGCTCTCATCAGGCTCATACTTTCGCATATTTCTCATACTTGATGGCCAGATTCTGGGCTTTTTCCGGTATGGGTCACGTGGTAATGTGGTACCACACTGAAACAGTCAATTAAGCCTAGTCTGGGTCAACATTTCAAAGGATAACGTATGTTAGGTATAGATTTGGTTTGGGATTTGCCCTCATCAGACTCATACTTTCGCATTCTTCACGTACTTCTTGAACAGATCCTGGGTTTTTTCTGGTAGGGATCACGTTGTAATGTGGTACCACACTGAAACAGTCGACTAAACCTGGTCACGATCAATATTTTATGGGATAACGCATGTTAGGTATAGGTTAGGTCTGGGATTTGCTCTCATCAGGCTCATACTTTCGCATATTTCTCATACTTGATGGCCAGATTCTGACCTTTCTCCGGTATGGGACACGTGGTAATGTGGTACGACACTGAAACAGTCGACTAAACCTAGTCACGATCAATATTTCAGAGGATAACGCATGTTAGGTCTAGGTTAGGCCTGGGATTTGCCCTCATCAGACTCATACTTTCGCATTCTTTACGTACTTCTTGAACAGATCCTGGGTTTTTTCTGGTTGGGATCACGTTGTAATGTGGTACCACACTGAAACAGTCGACTAAACCTGGTCACGATCAATATTTTATGGGATAACGCATGTTAGGTATAGGTTAGGTCTGGGATTTGCTCTCATCAGGCTCATACTTTCGCATATTTCTCATACTTGATGGCCAGATTCTGACCTTTCTCCGGTATGGGACACGTGGTAATGTGGTACGACACTGAAACAGTCGACTAAACCTGGTCACGATCAATATTTCAGAGGATAACGCATGTTAGGTCTAGGATAGGCCTGGGATTTGCACTCATCAGACTCATACTTTCGCATTCTTTACGTACTTCTTGAACAGATCCTGGGTTTTTTCTGGTTGGGATGTGGTACCACACTGAAACAGTCGACTAAACCTGGTCACGATCAATATTTTAGGGGATAACGCATGTTAGGTCTAGGTTAGGTCTAGGATTTGCACTCATCAGGCTCCTACTTTCGCATATTTCTCATACTTGATGGCCAGATTCTGGGCTTTCTCCGGTATGGGACACGTGGTAATGTGGTACGACACTGAAACAGTCGACTAAACCTGGTCACGATCAATATTTCAGAGGATAACGCATGTTAGGTCTAGGTTAGGCCTGGGATTTGCCCTCATCAGACTCATACTTTCGCATTCTTTACGTACTTCTTGAACAGATCCTGGGTTTTTTCTGGTTGGGATCACGTTGTAATGTGGTACCACACTGAAACAGTCGACTAAACCTGGTCACGATCAACATTTTAGGGGATAACGCATGTTAGGTCTAGGTTAGGACTGGGATTTGCACTCATCAGGCTCATACTTTCGCATATTTCTCATACTTGATGGCCAGATTCTGACCTTTCTCCGGTATGGGTCACGTAGTAATGTGGTACCACACTGAAACAGTCGACTAAACCTGGTCTCGATCAACATTTCAAAGGATAACGCATGTTAGGTATAGGTTAGGTCTGGGATTTGCTCTCATCTGGCTCATATTTTCGCATATTTATCAATCTTGTTTGCCAGATCCTGGGCTTCCACTGGCTTGGATCAGATAGTAATGTGGTACCACAATGAGACAGTCAATTAAACCTGGTTTCGATCAATATTTTAGAGGATAACACACGTTAGATCAAGGTTAGGTCTGGGATTTGCACTCATCAGGCTCATACTTTCACATATTTCTCATACTTGATGGCCAGATTCTGGGCTTTCTCCGGTATGGGACACGTGGTAATGTGGTACCACACTGAAACAGTCGACTAAACCTGGTCTCGATCAATATTTCAGAGGATAACGCATGAGATGTCTGGGTTAGGTCTGGGATTTGCCCTCTTCAGTCTCATACTTTCGCATTCTTCACATACTTCTTGAACAGATCCTGGGTTTCTTCTGGTTGGGATCACATAGTAATGTGTTACAACACTGAAACAGACGACTAAACCTGGTCACGATCAATATTTTAGGCGATAACGCATGTCAGGTCTAGGTTAGGTCTGGGATTTGCACTCATCAGGCTCATACTTTCGCATATTTCTCATACTTGATGGCCAGATTCTGGGCTTTCTCCGGTATGGGTCACGTACTAATGTGGTACCACACTGAAACAGTCGACTAAACCTGGTCACGATCGATATTTTAGGGGATAACGCATGTTAAGTATAGGTTAGGTCTGGGATTTGCTCTCATCAGGCTCATACTTTCGCATATTTATCAATCATGTTCGCCAGATCCTGGGCTTCCACTGGTTTGGATCACGTAGTAATGGGGTACCACACTGAAACAGACGACTAAACCTGGTCACGATCAATATTTTAGGGGATAACGCATGTTAGGTCTAGGTTAGGCCTGGGATTTGCCCTCATCAGACTCATACTTTCGCATTCTTTACGTACTTCTTGAAATGATCCTGGGTTTTTTCTGGTTGGGATCACGTTGTAATGTGGTACCACACTGAAACAGTCGATTAAACCTGGTTTCGATCAATATTTTAGAGGATAACTCATGTTAGGTCTGGGTTAGGTCTAGGATTTGCCGTCATCAGGCTCATACTTTCGCATATTTCTCATACTTGATGGCCAGATTCTGGGCTTTTTCCGGTATGGAACACGTGGTAATGTGGTACCACACTGAAACAGTCAATTAAGCCTAGTCTGGGTCAACATTTCAAAGGATAACGCATGTTAGGTATAGGTTAGGTCTGGGATTTGCTCACATCAGGCTCATACTTTCGCATATTTAGCAATCTTGTTGGCCAGATCCTGGGCTTCCACTGGTTTGGATCACATAGTAATGTGTTACCACACTGAAACAGTCGATTAAACCTGGTTTCGATCAATATTTTAGAGGATAACTCATGTTAGGTCTGGGTTAGGTCTAGGATTTGCCGTCATCAGGCTCATACTTTCGCATATTTCTCATACTTGATGGCCAGATTCTGGGCTTTTTCCGGTATGGGACACGTGGTAATGTGGTACCACACTGAAACAGTCAATTAAGCCTAGTCTGGGTCAACATTTCAAAGGATAACGCATGTTAGGTATAGGTTAGGTCTGGGATTTGCTCACATCAGGCTCATACTTTCGCATATTTAGCAATCTTGTTGGCCAGATCCTGGGCTTCCACTGGTTTGGATCACGTTGTAATGCGGTACCACACTGAAACAGTCAATTATACCCGGTTTCGATCAATATTTTAGAGGATAACACATGTTAGATCTAGGTTAGGTCTGAGATTTGCACTCATCAGGCTCATACTTTCGCATATTTCTCATACTTGATGGCCAGATTCTGATCTTTTTTTTGCTTGGATCACGTACTAATGGGGTACCACACTCAAACAGTCGATTAAACCTGGTTTCAATCAATGTTTTAGAGGATAACTCATGTTAGGTCTGGGTTAGGTCTAGGATTTGCCCTCATCAGGCTCATACTTTCGCATATTTCTCATACCTGTTGGCCAGATCCTGGGCTCTTTCTGGTTTGGATCTCGTTGTAATGTGGTACCACACTGAAACAGTCGACTAAGCTTGCTCACGATCAATATTTTAGAGGATAACGCATGATAGGTATAGGTTAGGTCTGGGATTTGCTCTCATCAGGCTCATACTTTCGCATATTTATCAATATTGTTGGCCAGATCCTGGGCTTCCACTGGTTTGGATCACGTAGTAATGTGGTACCACACTGAAACAGTCGACTAAACCTGGTCGCGATAAATATTTTAGGGGATAACGCATGTTAGATATAGGTTAGGTCTGGGATTTGCTCTCATCAGGCTCATACTTTCGCATTCTTCACATACTTCTTGAACAGATCCTGGGCTTTTTCTGGTTGGGATCACATAGTAATGTGTTACCACACTCAAACAGTCGATTAAACCCGGTTTCCATCAATATTTTAGAGGATAACTCATGTTAGGTCTGGGTTAGGTCTAGGATTTGCCGTCATCAGGCTCATACTTTCGCATATTTCTGATACTTGTTGGCTAGATTCTGGGCTTTTTCCGGTATGGGACACGTGGTAATGTGGTACGACACTGAAACAGTCAATTAAGCCTAGTCTGGGTCAACATTTCAAAGGATAACGCATGTTAGGTATAGGTTAGGTCTGGGATTTGCTCTCATCAGGCTCATACTTTCGCATATTTCTCATACTTGATGGCCAGATTCTGGGCTTTTTCCGGTATGGGTCACGTGGTAATGTGGTACCACACTGAAACAGTCAATTAAGCCTAGTCTGGGTCAACATTTCAAAGGATAACGCATGTTAGGTATAGATTTGGTCTGGGATTTGCCCTCATCAGACTCATACTTCCGCATTCTTCACGTACTTCTTGAACAGATCCTGGGTTTTTTCTGGTTGGGATCACGTTGTAATGTGGTACCACACTGAAACAGTCGACTAAACCTGGTCACGATCAATATCATAGCGGATAACGCATGTTAGGTCTAGGTTAGGTCTGGGATTTGCTCTCATCAGGCTCATACTTTCGCATATTTCTCATACTTGTTGGCCAGATCCAGGGCTTTTTCTGGTTTCGATCAGGTTGTGATGTGGTACCACACAGACACAGTCGACTAAACCTGGTCACGATCAATATTTTAGAGGATAACGCATGTTAGGTACAGGTTAGGTCTGGGTTGTGCTCTCATCAGGCTCATACGTTCGCATATGTCTCATACTTGATGGCCAGATTCTGGGCTTTCTCCGGTATGGGTCACGTAGTAATGTGGTACCACACTGAAACAGTCGACTAAATCTGGTCACGATCAATATTTTAGGGGATAACGCACGTTAGGTCTAGGTTAGGTCTGGGATTTGCACTAATCAGACTCAAACTTTCGCATTCTTTACGTACTTCTTGAACAGATCCTGGGTTCTTTCTGGTTGGGATCACGTTGTAATGTGTTACCACACTGAAACAGTCGACTAAACTTGGTCACGATCAATATTTTAGAGGATAACGCATGTTAGGTATAGGTTAGGTCTGGGATTTGCTCTCATCAGGCTCATACTTTCGTATATTTATCAATCGTGTTCGCCAGATCCTGGGCTTCCACTGGTTTGGATCACGTAGTAATGGGGTACGACACTGGAACAGACGACTAAACCTGGTCACGATCAATATTTTAGGGGATAACGCATGTTAGGTCTAGGTTAGGTCTGGGATTTGCACTCATCAGGCTCATACTTTCGCATATTTCTCATACTTGTTGGCCAGATTCTGGGCTTTCTCCGGTATGGGTCACGTAGTAATGTGGTACCACACTGAAACAGTCGACTAAACCTGGTCTCGATCAATATTTCAGAGGATAACGCATGTTAGGTCTAGGTTAGGCCTGGGATTTGCCCTCATCAGACTCATACTTTCGCATTCTTTACGTACTTCTTGAACAGATCCTGGGTTCTTTCTGGTTGGGATCACGTTGTAATGTGTTACCACACTGAAACAGTCGACTAAACTTGGTCACGATCAATATTTTAGAGGATAACGCATGTTAGGTATAGGTTAGGTCTGGGATTTGCTCTCATCAGGCTCATACTTTCGTATATTTATCAATCATGTTCGCCAGATCCTGGGCTTCCACTGGTTTGGATCACGTAGTAATGGGGTACGACACTGGAACAGACGACTAAACCTGGTTTCGATCAATATTTTAGAGGATAACTCATGTTAGGTCTGGGGTAGGTCTGGGATTTGCACTCATCAGGCTCATACTTTCGCATATTTCTCATACTTGTTGGCCAGATTCTGGGCTTTCTCCGGTATGGGTCACGTAGTAATGTGGTACCACACTGAAACAGACGACTAAACCTGGTCACGATCAATATTTTAGGGGATAACGCATGTTAGGTCTAGGTTAGGTCTGGGATTTGCCCTCATCAGGCTCATACTTTCGCATATTTCTCATACTTGATGACCAGATTCTGGGCTTTCGCCGGTATGGGTCACGTAGTAATGTGGTACCACACTGAAACAGTCGACTAAACTTGGTCACGATCAACATTTTAGGGGATAACGCATGTTAGGTCTAGGTTAGGTCTGGGATTTGCACTCATCAGGCTCATACTTTCGCATATTTCTCATACTTGATGGCCAGATTCTGGGCTTTCTCCGGTATAGGTCACGTAGTAATGTGGTACCACACTGAAACAGTCGACTAAACCTGGTCTCGATCAACATTTCAAAGGATAACGCATGTTAGGTATAGGTTAGGTCTGGGATTTGCTCTCATCTGGCTCATATTTTCGCATATTTATCAATCTTGTTGGCCAGATCCTGGGCTTCCACTGGCTTGGATCAGATAGTAATGTGGTACCACAATGAGACAGTCAATTAAACCTGGTTTCGATCAATATTTTAGAGGATAACACACGTTAGGTCAAGGTTAGGTCTGGGATTTGCACTCATCAGGCTCATACTTTCGCATGTTTCTCATACTTGATGGCCAGACTCTGGGCTTTTTTTGGCTTGGATCACGTAGTAATGTGGTACCACACTGAAACAGTCCATTAAACCTGGTTTCGATCAATATCTTAGCGGATAACGCATGTTAGGTCTAGGTTAGGTCTGGGATTTGCTCTCATCAGGCTCATACTTTCGCATATTTCTCATACTTGATGGCCGGATTCTGGGCTTTTTCCGGTATGAATCACGTAGTAATGTGATACCACACTGAAACAGTCGACTAAACCTGGTCTCGATCAATATTTCAGAGGATAACGCATGAGATGTCTGGGTTAGGTCTGGGATTTGCCCTCTCCAGTCTCATACTTTCGCATTCTTCACATACTTCTTGAACAGATCCTGGGTTTTTTCTGGTTGGGATCACATAGTAATGTGTTACAACACTGAAACAGTCGATTAAAGCTGGTTTCGATCAATGTTTTAGAGGATAACTCATGTTAGGTCTGGGTTAGGTCTAGGATTTGCCCTCATCAGGCTCATACTTTCGCATATTTCTCATACTTGTTGGCCAGATTCTGGGCTTTTTCCGGTATGGGTCACGTGGTAATGTGGTACCACACTGAAACAGTCGACTAAACCTGGTCTCGATCAATATTTCAGAGGATAACGCATCAGATGTCTGGGTTAGGTCTGGGATTTGCCCTCTTCAGTCTCATACTTTCGCATTCTTCACATACTTCTTGAACAGATCCTGGGTTTCTTCTGGTTGGGATCACATAGTAATGTGTTACAACACTGAAACAGACGACTAAACCTGGTCACGATCAATATTTTAGGGGATAACGCATGTCAGGACTAGGTTAGGTCTGGGATTTGCACTCATCAGGCTCATACTTTCGCATATTTCTCATACTTGATGGCCAGATTCTGGGCTTTCTCCGGTATGGGTCACGTACTAATGTGGTACCACACTGAAACAGTCGACTAAACCTGGTCACGATCGATATTTTAGGGGATAACGCATGTTAAGTATAGGTTAGGTCTGGGATTTGCTCTCATCAGGCTCATACTTTCGCAAATTTATCAATCATGTTCGCCAGATCCTGGGCTTCCACTGGTTTGGATCACGTAGTAATGGGGTACCACACTGAAACAGACGACTAAACCTGGTCACGATCAATATTTTAGGGGATAACGCATGTTAGGTCTAGGTTAGGCCTGGGATTTGCCCTCATCAGACTCATACTTTCGCATTCTTTACGTACTTCTTGAAATGATCCTGGGTTTTTTCTGGTTGGGATCACGTTGTAATGTGGTACCACACTGAAACAGTCGATTAAACCTGGTTTCGATCAATATTTTAGAGGATAACTCATGTTAGGTCTGGGTTAGGTCTAGGATTTGCCGTCATCAGGCTCATACTTTCGCATATTTCTCATACTTGATGGCCAGATTCTGGGCTTTTTCCGGTATGGAACACGTGGTAATGTGGTACCACACTGAAACAGTCAATTAAGCCTAGTCTGGGTCAACCTTTCAAAGGATAACGCATGTTAGGTATAGGTTAGGTCTGGGATTTGCTCACATCAGGCTCATACTTTCGCATATTTAGCAATCTTGTTGGCCAGATCCTGGGCTTCCACTGGTTTGGATCACATAGTAATGTGTTACCACACTGAAACAGTCGATTAAACCTGGTTTCGATCAATATTTTAGAGGATAACTCATGTTAGGTCTGGGTTAGGTCTAGGATTTGCCGTCATCAGGCTCATACTTTCGCATATTTCTCATACTTGATGGCCAGATTCTGGGCTTTTTCCGGTATGGGACACGTGGTAATGTGGTACCACACTGAAACAGTCAATTAAGCCTAGTCTGGGTCAACATTTCAAAGGATAACGCATGTTAGGTATAGGTTAGGTCTGGGATTTGCTCACATCAGGCTCATACTTTCGCATATTTAGCAATCTTGTTGGCCAGATCCTGGGCTTCCACTGGTTTGGATCACGTTGTAATGTGGTACCACACTGAAACAGTCAATTATACCCGGTTTCGATCAATATTTTAGAGGATAACACATGTTAGATCTAGGTTAGGTCTGAGATTTGCACTCATCAGGCTCATACTTTCGCATATTTATCAATATTGTTGGCCAGATCCTGGGCTTCCACTGGTTTGGATCACGTAGTAATGTGGTACCACACTGAAACAGTCGACTAAACCTGGTCACGATAAATATTTTAGGGGATAACGCATGTTAGATATAGGTTAGGTCTGGGATTTGCTCTCATCAGGCTCATACTTTCGCATTCTTCACATACTTCTTGAACAGATCCTGGGCTTTTTCTGGTTGGGATCACATAGTAATGTGTTACCACACTCAAACAGTCGATTAAACCCGGTTTCCATCAATATTTTAGAGGATAACTCATGTTAGGTCTGGGTTAGGTCTAGGATTTGCCGTCATCAGGCTCATACTTTCGCATATTTCTGATACTTGTTGGCTAGATTCTGGGCTTTTTCCGGTATGGGACACGTGGTAATGTGGTACGACACTGAAACAGTCAATTAAGCCTAGTCTGGGTCAACATTTCAAAGGATAACGCATGTTAGGTATAGGTTAGGTCTGGGATTTGCTCTCATCAGGCTCATACTTTCGCATATTTCTCATACTTGATGGCCAGATTCTGGGCTTTTTCCGGTATGGGTCACGTGGTAATGTGGTACCACACTGAAACAGTCAATTAAGCCTAGTCTGGGTCAACATTTCAAAGGATAACGCATGTTAGGTATAGATTTGGTCTGGGATTTGCCCTCATCAGACTCATACGTTCGCATATGTCTCATACTTGATGGCCAGATTCTGGGCTTTCTCCGGTATGGGTCACGTAGTAATGTGGTACCACACTGAAACAGTCGACTAAATCTGGTCATGATCAATATTTTAGGGGATAACGCATGTTAGGTACAGGTTAGGTCTGGGATGTGCTCTCATCAGGCTCATACGTTCGCATATGTCTCATACTTGATGGCCAGATTCTGGGCTTTCTCCGGTATGGGTCACGTAGTAATGTGGTACCACACTGAAACAGTCGACTAAATCTGGTCATGATCAATATTTTAGGGGATAACGCATGTTAGGTATAGGTTAGGTCTGGGATTTGCTCTCATCAGGCTCATACTTTCGTATATTTATCAATCATGGTCGCCAGATCCTGGGCTTCCACTGGTTTGGATCACGTAGTAATGGGGTACGACACTGGAACAGACGACTAAACCTGGTCACGATCAATATTTTAGGGGATAACGCATGTTAGGTCTAGGTTAGGTCTGGGATTTGCACTAATCAGACTCATACTTTCGCATTCTTTACGTACTTCTTGAACAGATCCTGGGTTCTTTCTGGTTGGGATCACGTTGTAATGTGTTACCACACTGAAACAGTCGACTAAACTTGGTCACGATCAATATTTTAGAGGATAACGCATGTTAGGTATAGGTTAGGTCTGGGATTTGCTCTCATCAGGCTCATACTTTCGTATATTTATCAATCATGGTCGCCAGATCCTGGGCTTCCACTGGTTTGGATCACGTAGTAATGGGGTACGACACTGGAACAGACGACTAAACCTGGTCACGATCAATATTTTAGGGGATAACGCATGTTAGGTCTAGGTTAGGTCTGGGATTTGCACTCATCAGGCTCATACTTTCGCATATTTCTCATACTTGTTGGCCAGATTCTGGGCTTTCTCCGGTATGGGTCACGTAGTAATGTGGTACCACACTGAAACAGTCGACTAAACCTGGTCTCGATCAATATTTCAGAGGATAACGCATGTTAGGTCTAGGTTAGGCCTGGGATTTGCCCTCATCAGACTCATACTTTCGCATTCTTTACGTACTTCTTGAACAGATCCTGGGTTCTTTCTGGTTGGGATCACGTTGTAATGTGTTACCACACTGAAACAGTCGACTAAACTTGGTCACGATCAATATTTTAGAGGATAACGCATGTTAGGTATAGGTTAGGTCTGGGATTTGCTCTCATCAGGCTCATACTTTCGTATATTTATCAATCATGTTCGCCAGATCCTGGGCTTCCACTGGTTTGGATCACGTAGTAATGGGGTACGACACTGGAACAGACGACTAAACCTGGTTTCGATCAATATTTTAGAGGATAACTCATGTTAGGTTTGGGGTAGGTCTGGGATTTGCACTCATCAGGCTCATACTTTCGCATATTTCTCATACTTGTTGGCCAGATTCTGGGCTTTCTCCGGTATGGGTCACGTAGTAATGTGGTACCACACTGAAACAGACGACTAAACCTGGTCACGATCAATATTTTAGGGGATAACGCATGTTAGGTCTAGGTTAGGTCTGGGATTTGCCCTCATCAGGCTCATACTTTCGCATATTTCTCATACTCGATGGCCAGATTCTGGGCTATTTCCGGTATGGGTCACGTAGTAATGTGGCACCACACTGAAACAGTCGACCAAACCTGGTCACGATCAATATTTTAGGGGATAACGCATGTTAGGTCTAGGTTAGGTCTGGGATTTGCACTCATCAGGCTCATACTTTCGCATATTTCTCATACTTGATGACCAGATTCTGGGCTTTCGCCGGTATGGGTCACGTAGTAATGTGGTACCACACTGAAACAGTCGACTAAACTTGGTCACGATCAATATTTTAGGGGATAACGCATGTTAGGTCTAGGTTAGGTCTGGGATTTGCACTAATCAGGCTCATACTTTCGCATATTTCTCATACTTGATGGCCAGATTCTGGGCTTTCTCCGGTATAGGTCACGTAGTAATGTGGTACCACACTGAAACAGTCGACTAAACCTGGTCTCGATCAACATTTCAAAGGATAACGCATGTTAGGTATAGGTTAGGTCTGGGATTTGCTCTCATCTGGCTCATATTTTCGCATATTTATCAATCTTGTTGGCCAGATCCTGGGCTTCCACTGGCTTGGATCAGATAGTAATGTGGTACCACAATGAGACAGTCAATTAAACCTGGTTTCGATCAATATTTTAGAGGATAACACACGTTAGGTCAAGGTTAGGTCTGGGATTTGCACTCATCAGGCTCATACTTTCGCATGTTTCTCATACTTGATGGCCAGATTCTGGGCTTTTTTTGGCTTGGATCACGTAGTAATGTGGTACCACACTGAAACAGTCCATGAAACCTGGTTTCGATCAATATCTTAGCGGATAACGCATGTTAGGTCTAGGTTAGGTCTGGGATTTGCTCTCATCAGGCTCATACTTTCGCATATTTCTCATACTTGATGGCCGGATTCTGGGCTTTTTCCGGTATGGATCACGTAGTAATGTGATACCACACTGAAACAGTCGACTAAACCTGGTCCCGATCAATATTTCAGAGGATAACGCATGAGATGTCTGGGTTAGGTCTGGGATTTGCCCTCTCCAGTCTCATACTTTCGCATTCTTCACATACTTCTTGAACAGATCCTGGGTTTTTTCTGGTTGGGATCACATAGTAATGTGTTACAACACTGAAACAGTCGATTAAACCTGGTTTCGATCAATGTTTTAGAGGATAACTCATGTTAGGTCTGGGTTAGGTCTAGGATTTGCCCTCATCAGGCTCATACTTTCGCATATTTCTCATACTTGATGGCCAGATTCTGGGCTATTTCCGGTATGGGTCACGTAGTAATGTGGCACCACACTGAAACAGTCGACCAAACCTGGTCACGATCAATATTTTAGGGGATAACGCATGTTAGGTCTAGGTTAGGTCTGGGATTTGCACTCATCAGGCTCATACTTTCGCATATTTCTCATACTTGATGACCAGATTCTGGGCTTTCGCCGGTATGGGTCACGTAGTAATATGGTACCACACTGAGACAGTCGACTAAACTTGGTCACGATCAATATTTTAGGGGATAGCGCATGTTAGGTCTAGGTTAGGTCTGGGATTTGCACTAATCAGGCTCATACTTTCGCATATTTCTCATACTTGATGGCCAGATTCTGGGCTTTCTCCGGTATAGGTCACGTAGTAATGTGGTACCACACTGAAACAGTCGACTAAACCTGGTCTCGATCAACATTTCAAAGGATGACGCATGTTAGGTATAGGTTAGGTCTGGGATTTGCTCTCATCTGGCTCATATTTTAGCATATTTATCAATCTTGTTGGCCAGATCCTGGGCTTCCACTGGCTTGGATCAGATAGTAATGTGGTACCACAATGAGACAGTCAATTAAACCTGGTTTCGATCAATATTTTAGAGGATAACACACGTTAGGTCAAGGTTAGGTCTGGGATTTGCACTCATCAGGCTCATACTTTCGCATGTTTCTCATACTTGATGGCCAGATTCTGGGCTTTTTTTGGCTTGGATCACGTAGTAATGTGGTACCACACTGAAACAGTCTATTAAACCTGGTTTCGATCAATATCTTAGCGGATAACGCATGTTAGGTCTAGGTTAGGTCTGGGATTTGCTCTCATCAGGCTCATACTTTCGCATATTTCTCATACTTGATGGCCGGATTCTGTGCTTTTTCCGGTATGGATCACGTAGTAATGTGATACCACACTGAAACGGTCGACTAAACCTGGTCTCGATCAATATTTCAGAGGATAACGCATGAGATGTCTGGGTTAGGTCTGGGATTTGCCCTCTCCAGTCTCATACTTTCGCATTCTTCACATACTTCTTGAACAGATCCTGGGTTTTTTCTGGTTGGGATCACATAGTAATGTGTTACAACACTGAAACAGTCGATTAAAGCTGGTTTCGATCAATGTTTTAGAGGATAACTCATGTTAGGTCTGGGTTAGGTCTAGGATTTGCCCTCATCAGGCTCATACATTCGCATATTTCTCATACTTGTTGGCCAGATTCTGGGCTTTTTCCGGTATGGGTCACGTGGTAATGTGGTACCACACTGACACAGTCAATTAAACCTGGTTTCGATCAACATTTTAGACGATAACACATGTTAGGACTAGGTTAGGTCTAGGATTTGCACTCATCAGGCTCATACTTTCGCATTCTTCACATACTTCTTGAACAGATCCTGGGTTTTTTGTGGTTCGGATCACATAGTAATGTGTTACCACACTGAAACAGTCGATTAAACCTGGTGTCGATCACTGTTTTAGAGAATAAATCATGTTAGGTCTAGGTTTGGCCTGGGATTTGCCCTCATCAGACTCATACTTTCGCATATTTCTCATACTTGATGGCCAGATTCTGAGCTTTCTCCGGTATGGGTCACGTACTAATGTGGTACCACACTGAAACAGTCGACTAAACCTGGTCACGATCAATATTTTAGGGGATAACGCATGTTAGGTATATGTTAGGTCTGGGATTTGCTCTCATCAGGCTCATACTTTCGCATATTTATCAATCATGTTCGCCAGATCCTGGGCTTCCACTGGTTTGGATCACGTAGTAATGGGGTACCACACTGAAACAGACGACTAAACTTGGTCACGATCAATATTTTAGGGGATAACGCATGTTAGGTCTAGGTTAGGCCTGGGATTTGCCCTCATCAGACTCATACTTTCGCATTCTTCACATACTTCTTGAACAGATCCTGGGGTTTTTCTGGTTCGGACCACATAGTAATGTGTTACCACACTGAAACAGTCGATTAAACCTGGTTTCGATCAATATTTTAGAGGATAACTCATGTTAGGTCTGGGTTAGGTCTAGGATTTGCCGTCATGAGGCTCATACTTTCGCATATTTCTCATACTTGAAGGCCAGATTCTGGGCTTTTTCCGGTATGGGACACGTGGTAATGTGGTACCACACTGAAACAGTCAATTAAGCCTAATCTGGGTCAACATTTCAAAGGATAACGCATGTTAGGCCTAGGTAAGGTCTGGGATTTGCACTCATCAGGATCATACTTTCGCATATTTCTCATACTTGATGGCCAGATTCTGACCTTTTTTTTGCTTGGATCACGAGGTAATGGGGTACCACACTGAAACACTCAATTAAGCCTAGTCTGGGTCAAGATTTCAAAGGATAACGCATGTTAGGTACAGGTTAGGTCTGGGATTTGCTCTCATCAGGCTCATACTTTCGCATTCTTCACATACTTCTTGAACAGATCCTGGGCTTTTTCTGGTTGGGATCACATAGTAATGTGTTACCACACTCAAACAGTCGATTAAACCTGGTTTCGATGAATGTTTTAGAGGATAACTCATGTTAGGTCTGGGTTAAGTCTAGGATTTGCCGTCATCGGGCTCATACTTTCGCATATTTCTCATACTTGTTGGCCAGATTCTGGGCTTTTTCCGGTATGGGACACGTGGTAATGTGGTACCACACTGAAACAGTCAATTAAGCCTAGTCTGGATCAACATTTCAAAGAATAACGCATGTTAGGTATAGGTTAGGTCTGGGATTTGCTCTCATCAGGCTCATACTTTCGCATATTTCTCATACTTGATGGCCAGATTCTGGGCTTTTTCCGGTATGGGTCACGTTGTAATGTGGTACCACACTGAAACAGTCGACTAAGCTTGGTCACGATCAATATTTTAGAGGATAACGCATGTTAGGTATAGGTTAGGTCTGGGATTTGCTCTCATCAGGCTCATACTTTCGCATATTTATCAATCTTGTTGGCCAGATCCTGGGCTTCCACTGGTTTGGATCACGTAGTAATGTGGTACCACACTGAAACAGTCTATTAAACCTGGTTTCGATCAATATCTTAGCGGATAACGCATGTTAGGTCTAGGTTAGGTCTGGGATTTGCTCTCATCAGGCTCATACTTTCGCATATTTCTCATACTTGATGGCCAGATTCTGGGCTTTTTCCGGTATGGGTCACGTTGTAATGTGGTACCACACTGAAACAGTCGACTAAGCTTGGTCACGATCAATATTTTAGAGGATAACGCATGTTAGGTATAGGTTAGGTCTGGGATTTGCACTCATCAGGCTCATACTTTCGCATATTTCTCATACTTGATGGCCAGATTCTGACCATTCTCCGGTATGGGTCACGTAGTAATGTGGTACGACACTGAAACAGTCGACTAAACCTGGTCACGATAAATATTTCAGAGGATAACGCATGTTAGGTCTAGGTCAGGCCTGGGATTTGCCCTCATCAGACTCATACTTTCGCATTCTTTACGTACTTCTTGAACAGATCCTGGGTTTTTTCTGGTTGGGATCACGTTGTAATGTGGTACCACACTGAAACAGTCGACTAAACCTGGTCACGATCAATATTTTAGGGGATAACGCATGTTAGGTCTAGGTTAGGTCTGGGATTTGCACTCATCAGGCTCATACCTTCGCATATTTCTCATACTTGATGGCCAGATTCTGGGCTTTCCCCGGTATGGGACACGTGGTAATGTGGTACCACACTGAAACAGTCGACTAAACCTGGTCTCGATCAATATTTCAGAGGATACCGCATGAGATGTCCGGGTTAGGTCTGGGATTTGCCCTCTTCAGTCTCATACTTTCGCATTCTTCACATACTTCTTGAACAGATCCTGGGTTTCTTCTGGTTGGGATCACATAGTAATGTGTTACAACACTGAAACAGACGACTAAACCTGGTCACGATCAATATTTTAGGGGATAACGCATGTCAGGTCTAGGTTAGGTCTGGGATTTGCACTCATCAGGCTCATACTTTCGCATATTTCTCATACTTGATGGCCAGATTCTGGGCTTTCTCCGGTATGGGTCACGTACTAATGTGGTACCACACTGAAACAGTCGACTAAACCTGGTCACGATCAATATTTTAGGGGATAACGCATGTTAGGTATAGGTTAGGTCTGGGATTTGCTCTCATCAGGCTCATACTTTCGCATATTTATCAATCATATTCGCCAGATCCTGGGCTTCCACTGGTTTGGATCACGTAGTAATGGGGTAGCACACTGAAACAGACGACTAAACCTGGTCACGATCAATATTTTAGGGGATAACGCATGTTAGGTCTAGGTTAGACCTGGGATTTGCCCTCATCAGACTCATACTTTCGCATTCTTCACATACTTCTTGAACAGATCCTGGGGTTTTTCTGGTTCGGACCACATAGTAATGTGTTACCACACTGAAACAGTCGATTAAACCTGGTTTCGATCAATAATTTAGAGGATAACTCATGTTAGGTCTGGGTTAGGTCTAGGATTTGCCGTCATCAGGCTCATACTTTCGCATATTTCTCATACTTGATGGCCAGATTCTGGGCTTTTTCCGGTATGGGACACGTGGTAATGTGGTACCACACTGAAACAGTCAATTAAGCCTAGTCTGGGTCAACATTTCAAAGGATAACGCATGTTAGGTATAGGTTAGGTCTGGGATTTGCTCACATTAGGCTCATACATTCGCATATTTAGCAATCTTGTTGGCCAGATCCTGGGCTTCCACTGGTTTGGATCACATAGTAATGTGGTACCACACTGAAACAGTCGACTAAACCTGGTCACGATCAATATTTTAGGAGATAACGCATGTTAGGCCTAGGTAAAGTCTGGGATTTGCACTCATCAGGATCATACTTTCGCACATTTCTCATACTTAGTGGCCAGAGTCTGGGCTTTTTTCGGCTTAGATCACGTAGTAATGTGGTACCAAACTGAAGCAGTCAATTAAACCCGGTTTCGATCAATATTTTAGAGGATAACACATGTTAGATCTAGGTTAGGTCTGTGATTTGCACTCATCAGGCTCATACTTTCGCATAATTCTCATACTTGATGGCCAGATTCTGATCTTTTTTTTGCTTGGATCACGTAGTAATGGGGTACCACACTCAAACAGTCGATTAAACCTGGTTTCGATCAATGTTTTAGAGGATAACTCATGTTAGGTCTGGGTTAGGTCTAGGATTTGCCCTCATCAGGCCCATGCTTTCGCATATTTCTCATACTTGATGGGCAGATTCTGACCTTTCTCCGGTATGGGTCACGTAGTAATGTGGTACGACACTGAAACAGTCGACTAAACCTGGTCACGATCAATATTTCAGAGGATAACGCATGTTAGGTCTAGGTTAGGCCTGGGATTTGCCCTCATCAGACTCATACTTTCGCATTCTTTACGTACTTCTTGAACAGATCCTGGGTTTTTTCTGGTTGGGATCACGTTGTAATGTGGTACCACACTGAAACAGTCGACTAAACCTGGTCACGATCAATATTTTAGGGGATAACGCATGTTAGGTCTAGGTTAGGTCTGGGATTTGCACTCATCAGGCTCATACTTTCGCATATTTCTCATACTTGATGGCCAGATTCTGGACTTTCTCCGGTATGGGACACGTGGTAATGTGGTACCACACTGAAACAGTCGACTAAACCTGGTCTCGATCAATATTTCAGAGGATAACGCATGAGATGTCTGGGTTAGGTCTGGGATTTGCCCTCTTCAGTCTCATACTTTCGCATTCTTCACATACTTCTTGAACAGATCCTGGGTTTTTTCTGGTTGGGATCACATAGTAATGTGTTACAACACTGAAACAGTCGATCAAACCTGGTTTCGATCAATGTTTTAGAGGATAACTCATGTTAGGTCTGGGTTAGGTCTAGGATTTGCCGTCATCAGGCTCATACTTTCGCATATTTCTGATACTTGTTGGCCAGATTCTGGGCTTTTTCCGGTATGGGACACGTGGTAATGTGGTACGACACTGAAACAGTCGACTAAGCTTGCTCACGATCAATATTTTAGAGGATAACGCATGATAGGTATAGGTTAGGTCTGGTATTTGCTCTCATCAGGCTCATACTTTCGCATATTTCTCATACTTGATGGGCAGATTCTGACCTTTCTCCGGTATGGGTCACGTAGTAATGTGGTACCACACTGAAACAGTCGACTAAACCTGGTCACGATCAATATTTTAGGGGATAACGCATGTTAGGTATAGGTTAGGTCTGGGATTTGCTCTCATCAGGCTCATACTTTCGCATTCCTCACATACTTCTTGAACAGATCCTGGGCTTTTTCTGGTTGGGATCACATAGTAATGTGCTACCACACTCAAACAGTCGATTAAACCTGGTTTCGATCAATGTTTTAGAGGATAACTCATGTTAGGTCTGGGTTAGGTCTAGGATTTGCCGTCATCAGGCTCATACTTTCGCATATTTCTCATACTTGTTGGCCAGATTCTGGGCTTTTTCCGGTATGGGACACGTGGTAATGTGGTACCACACTGAAACAGTCAATGAAGCCTAGTCTGGGTCAACATTTCAAAGGATAACGCATGTTAGGTATAGGTTAGGTCTGGGATTTGCTCTCATCAGACTCATACTTTCGCATATTTCTCATACTTGATGGCCAGATTCTGGGCTTTTTCCGGTATGGGTCACGTCGTAATGTGGTACCACACTGAAACAGTCAATTAAGCCTAGTCAGGGTCAACATTTCAAAGGATAACGTATGTTAGGTATAGATTTGGTTTGGGATTTGCCCTCATCAGACTCATACTTTCGCATTCTTCACGTACTTCTTGAACAGATCCTGGGTTTTTTCTGGTAGGGATCACGTTGCAATGTGGTACCACACTGAAACAGTCGACTAAACCTGGTCACGATCAATATTTTATGGGATTACGCATGTTAGGTATAGGTTAGGTCTGGGATTTGCTCTCATCAGGCTCATACTTTCGCATATTTATCAATCTTGTTGGCCAGATCCTCGGCTTCCACTGGTTTGGATCACGTAGTAATGTGGTGCCACACTGAAACAGTCGACTAAACCTGGTCACGATCAATATTTTAGGGGATAACGCATGTTAGGTCTAGGTTAGGTCTGGGATTTGCACTCATCAGGCTCATACTTTCGCATATTTCTCATACTTGATGGCCAGATTCTGACCTTTCTCCGGTATGGGTCACGTAGTAATGTGGTACCACACTGAAACAGTCGACTAAACCTGGTCACGATCAATATTTTAGGGGATAACGCATGTTAGATATAGGTTAGGTCTGGGATTTGCTCTCATCAGGCTCATACTTTCGCATTCTTCACATACTTCATGAACAGATCCTGGGCTTTTTCTGGTTGGGATCACATAGTAATGTGTTACCACACTCAAACAGTCGATTAAACCCGGTTTCCATCAATGTTTTAGAGGATAACTCATGTTAGGTCTGGGTTAGGTCTAGGATTTGCCGTCATCAGGCTCATACTTTCGCATATTTCTCATACCTGTTGGCCAGATCCTGGGCTCATTCTGGTTTGGATCACGTTGTAATGTGGTACCACACTGAAACAGTCGACTCAGCTTGCTCACGATCAATATTTTAGAGGATAACGCATGATAGGTATAGGTTAGGTCTGGGATTTGCTCTCATCAGGCTCATACTTTCGCATATTTATCAATATTGTTGGCCAGATCCTGGGCTTCCACTGGTTTGGATCACGTAGTAATGTGGTACCACACTGAAACAGTCGACTAAACCTGGTCACGATCAATATTTTAGGGGATCACGCATGTTAGATATAGGTTAGGTCTGGGATTTGCTCTCATCAGGCTCATACTTTCGCATTCTTCACATACTTCTTGAACAGATCCTGGGCTTTTTCTGGTTGGGATCACATAGTAATGTGTTACCACACTCAAACAGTCGATTAAACCCGGTTTCCATCAATGTTTTAGAGGATAACTCATGTTAGGTCTGGGTTAGGTCTAGGATTTGCCGTCATCAGGCTCATACTTTCGCATATTTCTGATACTTGTTGGCCAGATTCTGGGCTTTTTCCGGTATGGGACACGTGGTAATGTGGTACGACACTGAAACAGTCAAATAAGCCTAGTCTGGGTCAACATTTCAAAGGATAACGCATGTTAGGTATAGGTTAGGTCTGGGATTTGCTCTCATCAGGCTCATACTTTCGCATATTTCTCATACTTGATGGCCAGATTCTGGGCTTTTTCCGGTATGGGTCACGTGGTAATGTGGTACCACACTGAAACAGTCAATTAAGCCTAGTCTGGGTCAACCTTTCAAAGGATAACGCATGTTAGGTATAGATTTGGTCTGGGATTTGCCCTCATCAGACCCATACTTCCGCATTCTTCACGTACTTCTTGAGCAGATCCTGGGTTTTTTCTGGTTGGGATCACGTTGTAATGTGGTACCACACTGAAACAGTCGACTAAACCTGGTCACGATCAATATCATAGCGGATAACGCATGTTAGGTCTAGGTTAGGTCTGGGATTTGCTCTCATCAGGCTCATACGTTCGCATATTTCTCCTACTTGATGGCCAGATTCTGGGCTTTCTCCGGTATGGGTCACGTTGTGATGTGGTACCACACAGACACAGTCGACTAAACCTGGTCACGATCAATATTTTAGGGGATAACGCATGTTAGGCCTAGGTTAGGTCTGGGATTTGCACTCATCAGTCTCATACTTTTGCATATTTCAGATACTTGATGGCCAGATTCTGGGCTTTTTTTGGCTTAGATCACGTAGTAATGGGGCACCACACTGAAACAGTCGACTAAGCTTGGTCACGATCAATATTTTAGAGGATAACGCATGTTAGGTATAGGTTAGGTCTGGGATTTGCTCTCATCAGGCTCATACTTTCGCATTCTTCACATACTTCTTGAACAGATCCTGGGCTTTTTCTGGTTGGGATCACATAGTAATGTGTTACCACACTCAAACAATCGATTAAACCTGGTTTCGATCAATGTTTTAGAGGATAACTCATGTTAGGTCTGGGTTAGGTCTAGGATTTGCCGTCATCAGGCTCATACTTTCGCATATTTCTCATACTTGTTTGCCAGATTCTGGGCTTTTTCCGGTATGGGACACGTGGTAATGTGGTACCACACTGAAACAGTCAATGAAGCCTAGTCTGGGTCAACATTTCAAAGGATAACGCATGTTAGGTATAGGTTAGGTCTGGGATTTGCTCTCATCAGACTCATACTTTCGCATATTTCTCATACTTGATGGCCAGATTCTGGGCTTTTTCCGGTATGGGTCACGTGGTAATGTGGTACCACACTGAAACAGTCAATTAAGCCTAGTCTGGGTCAACATTTCAAAGGATAACGCATGTTAGGTATAGATTTGGTTTGGGATTTGCCCTCATCAGACTCATACTTTCGCATTCTTCACGTACTTCTTGAACAGATCCTGGGTTTTTTCTGGTAGGGATCACGTTGCAATGTGGTACCACACTGAAACAGTCGACTAAACCTGGTCACGATCAATATTTTATGGGATTACGTATGTTAGGTATAGGTTAGGTCTGGGATTTGCTCTCATCAGGCTCATACTTTCGCATATTTATCAATCTTGTTGGCCAGATCCTCGGCTTCCACTGGTTTGGATCACGTAGTAATGTGGTGCCACACTGAAACAGTCGACTAAACCTGGTCACGATCAATATTTTAGGGGATAACGCATGTTAGGTCTAGGTTAGGTCTGGGATTTGCACTCATCAGGCTCATACTTTCGCATATTTCTCATACTTGATGGCCAGATTCTGACCTTTCTCCGGTATGGGTCACGTAGTAATGTGGTACCACACTGAAACAGTCGACTAAACCTGGTCACGATCAATATTTCAGAGGATAACGCATGTTAGGTCTAGGTTAGGCCTGGGATTTGCACTCATCAGACTCATACTTTCGCATTCTTTACGTACTTCTTGAACAGATCCTGGGTTTTTTCTGGTTGGGATGTGGTACCACACTGAAACAGTCGACTAAACCTGGTCACGATCAATATTTTAGGGGATAACGCATGTTAGATATAGGTTAGGTCTGGGATTTGCTCTCATCAGGCTCATACTTTCGCATTCTTCACATACTTCTTGAACAGATCCTGGGCTTTTTCTGGTTGGGATCACATAGTAATGTGTTACCACACTCAAACAGTCGATTAAACCCGGTTTCCATCAATGCTTTAGAGGATAACTCATGTTAGGTCTGGGTTAGGTCTAGGATTTGCCGTCATCAGGCTCATACTTTCGCATATTTCTCATACCTGTTGGCCAGATCCTGGGCTCATTCTGGTTTGGATCACGTTGTAATGTGGTACCACACTGAAACAGTCGACTCAGCTTGCTCACGATCAATATTTTAGAGGATAACGCATGATAGGTATAGGTTAGGTCTGGGATTTGCTCTCATCAGGCTCATACTTTCGCATATTTATCAATATTGTTGGCCAGATCCTGGGCTTCCACTGGTTTGGATCACGTAGTAATGTGGTACCACACTGAAACAGTCGACTAAACCTGGTCACGATCAATATTTTAGGGGATAACGCATGTTAGATATAGGTTAGGTCTGGGATTTGCTCTCATCAGGGTCATACTTTCGCATTCTTCACATACTTCTTGAACAGATCCTGGGCTTTTTCTGGTTGGGATCACATAGTAATGTGTTACCACACTCAAACAGTCGATTAAACCCGGTTTCCATCAATGTTTTAGAGGATAACTCATGTTAGGTCTGGGTTAGGTCTAGGATTTGCCGTCATCAGGCTCATACTTTCGCATATTTCTGATACTTGTTGGCCAGATTCTGGGCTTTTTCCGGTATGGGACACGTGGTAATGTGGTACGACACTGAAACAGTCAAATAAGCCTAGTCTGGGTCAACATTTCAAAGGATAACGCATGTTAGGTATAGGTTAGGTCTGGGATTTGCTCTCATCAGGCTCATACTTTCGCATATTTCTCATACTTGATGGCCAGATTCTGGGCTTTTTCCGGTATGGGTCACGTGGTAATGTGGTACCACAATGAAACAGTCAATTAAGCCTAGTCTGGGCCAACCTTTCAAAGGATAACGCATGTTAGGTATAGATTTGGTCTGGGATTTGCCCTCATCAGACCCATACTTCCGCATTCTTCACGTACTTCTTGAACAGATCCTGGGTTTTTTCTGGTTGGGATCACGTTGTAATGTGGTACCACACTGAAACAGTCGACTAAACCTGGTCACGATCAATATCATAGCGGATAACGCATGTTAGGTCTAGGTTAGGTCTGGGATTTGCTCTCATCAGGCTCATACGTTCGCATATTTCTCATACTTGATGGCCAGATTCTGGGCTTTCTCCGGTATGGGTCACGTTGTGATGTGGTACCACACAGACACAGTCGACTAAACCTGGTCACGATCAATATTTTAGGGGATAACGCATGTTAGGCCTAGGTTAGGTCTGGGATTTGCACTCATCAGTCTCATACTTTTGCATATTTCAGATACATGATGGCCAGATTCTGGGCTTTTTTTGGCTTAGATCACGTAGTAATGGGGCACCACACTGAAACAGTCTATTACACCTGGTATCGATCAATATCTTAGAGGATAACGCATGTTAGGTCTAGGTTAGGTCTGGGATTTGCTCTCATCAGGCTCATACTTTCGCATATTTCTCATACTTGTTGGCCAGATCCTGGGCTTTTTCTGGTTTGGATCACGTTGTAATGTGGTACCACACTGAAACAGTCGACTAAGCTTGGTCACGATCAATATTTTAGAGGATAACGCATGTTAGGTATAGGTTAGGTCTGGGATTTGCTCTCATCAGGCTCATACTTTCGCATATTTATCAATCTTGTTGGCCAGATCCTGTGCTTCCACTGGTTTGGATCACGTAGTAATGTGGTACCACATTGAAACAGTCGACTAAACCTGGTCACGATCAATATTTTAGGGGATAACGCATGTTAGGTATAGGTTAGGTCCTGGGATTTGCCATCATCAGGCTCATACTTTCGCATATTTCTCATACTTGTTGGCCAGATTCTGGGCTTTTTCCGGTATGGGACACGTGGTAATGTGGTACCACACTGAAACAGTCAATGAAGCCTAGTCTGGGTCAACATTTCAAAGGATAACGCATGTTAGGTATAGGTTAGGTCTGGGATTTGCTCTCATCAGACTCATACTTTCGCATATTTCTCATACTTGTTGGCCAGATTCTGGGCTTTTTCCGGTATGGGACACGTGGTAATGTGGTACCACACTGAAACAGTCAATTAAGCCTAGTCTGGATCAACATTTCAAAGAATAACGCATGTTAGGTATAGGTTAGGTCTGGGATTTGCTCTCATCAGGCTCATACTTTCGCATATTTCTCATACTTGATGGCCAGATTCTGGGCTTTTTCCGGTATGGGTCACGTTGTAATGTGGTACCACACTGAAACAGTCGACTAAGCTTGGTCACGATCAATATTTTAGAGGATAACGCATGTTAGGTATAGGTTAGGTCTGGGATTTGCTCTCATCAGGCTCATACTTTCGCAAATTTATCAATCTTGTTGGCCAGATCCTGGGCTTCCACTGGTTTGGATCACGTAGTAATGTGGTACCACACTGAAACAGTCGACTAAACCTGGTCACGATCAATATTTTAGGGGATAACGCATGTTAGATATAGGTTAGGTCTGGGATTTGCTCTCATCAGGGTCATACTTTCGCATTCTTCACATACTTCTTGAACAGATCCTGGGCTTTTTCTGGTTGGGATCACATAGTAATGTGTTACCACACTCAAACAGTCGATTAAACCCGGTTTCCATCAATGTTTTAGAGGATAACTCATGTTAGGTCTGGGTTAGGTCTAGGATTTGCCATCATCAGGCTCATACTTTCGCATATTTCTCATACTTGTTGGCCAGATTCTGGGCTTTTTCCGGTATGGGACACGTGGTAATGTGGTACCACACTGAAACAGTCAATGAAGCCTAGTCTGGATCAACATTTCAAAGAATAACGCATGTTAGGTCTAGGTTAGGTCTGGGATTTGCACTCATCAGGCTCATACTTTCGCATATTTCTCATACTTGTTGGCCAGATTCTGGGCTTTTTCCGGTATGGGACACGTGGTAATGTGGTACCACACTGAAACAGTCAATGAAGCCTAGTCTGGGTCAACATTTCAAAGGATAACGCATGTTAGGTATAGGTTAGGTCTGGGATTTGCTCTCATCAGACTCATACTTTCGCATATTTCTCATACTTGTTGGCCAGATTCTGGGCTTTTTCCGGTATGGGACACGTGGTAATGTGGTACCACACTGAAACAGTCAATTAAGCCTAGTCTGGATCAACATTTCAAAGAATAACGCATGTTAGGTATAGGTTAGGTCTGGGATTTGCACTCATCAGGCTCATACCTTCGCATATTTCTCATACTTGATGGCCAGATTCTGGGCTTTCCCCGGTATGGGACACGTGGTAATGTGGTACCACACTGAAACAGTCGACTAAACCTGGTCTCGATCAATATTTCAGAGGATACCGCATGAGATGTCCGGGTTAGGTCTGGGATTTGCCCTCTTCAGTCTCATACTTTCGCATTCTTCACATACTTCTTGAACAGATCCTGGGTTTCTTCTGGTTGGGATCACATAGTAATGTGTTACAACACTGAAACAGACGACTAAACCTGGTCACGATCAATATTTTAGGGGATAACGCATGTCAGGTCTAGGTTTGGTCTGGGATTTGCACTCATCAGGCTCATACTTTCGCATATTTCTCATACTTGATGGCCAGATTCTGGGCTTTCTCCGGTATGGGTCACGTACTAATATGGTACCACACTGAAACAGTCGACTAAACCTGGTCACGATCAATATTTTAGGGGATAACGCATGTTAGGTATAGGTTAGGTCTGGGATTTGCTCTCATCAGGCTCATACTTTCGCATATTTATCAATCATATTCGCCAGATCCTGGGCTTCCACTGGTATGGATCACGTAGTAATGGGGTACCACACTGAAACAGACGACTAAACCTGGTCACGATCAATATTTTAGGGGATAACGCATGTTAGGTCTAGGTTAGACCTGGGATTTGCCCTCATCAGACTCATACTTTCGCATTCTTCACATACTTCTTGAACAGATCCTGGGGTTTTTCTGGTTCGGACCACATAGTAATGTGTTACCACACTGAAACAGTCGATTAAACCTGGTTTCGATCAATAATTTAGAGGATAACTCATGTTAGGTCTGGGTTAGGTCTAGGATTTGCCGTCATCAGGCTCATACTTTCGCATATTTCTCATACTTGATGGCCAGATTCTGGGCTTTTTCCGGTATGGGACACGTGGTAATGTGGTACCACACTGAAACAGTCAATTAAGCCTAGTCTGGGTCAACATTTCAAAGGATAACGCATGTTAGGTATAGGTTAGGTCTGGGATTTGCTCACATTAGGCTCATACTTTCGCATATTTAGCAATCTTGTTGGCCAGATCCTGGGCTTCCACTGGTTTGGATCACATAGTAATGTGGTACCACACTGAAACAGTCGACTAAACCTGGTCACGATCAATATTTTAGGAGATAACGCATGTTAGGCCTAGGTAAAGTCTGGGATTTGCACTCATCAGGATCATACTTTCGCACATTTCTCATACTTAGTGGCCAGAGTCTGGGCTTTTTTCGGCTTAGATCACGTAGTAATGTGGTACCAAACTGAAGCAGTCAATTAAACCCGGTTTCGATCAATATTTTAGAGGATAACACATGTTAGATCTAGGTTAGGTCTGTGATTTGCACTCATCAGGCTCATACTTTCGCATATTTCTCATACTTGATGGCCAGATTCTGATCTTTTTTTTGCTTGGATCACGTAGTAATGGGGTACCACACTCAAACAGTCGATTAAACCTGGTTTCGATCAATGTTTTAGAGGATAACTCATGTTAGGTCTGGGTTAGGTCTAGGATTTGCCCTCATCAGGCCCATGCTTTCGCATATTTCTCATACTTGATGGGCAGATTCTGACCTTTCTCCGGTATGGGTCACGTAGTAATGTGGTACGACACTGAAACAGTCGACTAAACCTGGTCACGATCAATATTTCAGAGGATAACGCATGTTAGGTCTAGGTTAGGCCTGGGATTTGCCCTCATCAGACTCATACTTTCGCATTCTTTACGTACTTCTTGAACAGATCCTGGGTTTTTTCTGGTTGGGATCACGTACTAATGTGGTACCACACTGAAACAGTCGACTAAACCTGGTCACGATCAATATTTTAGGGGATAACGCATGTTAGGTATAGGTTAGGTCTGGGATTTGCTCTCATCAGGCTCATACTTTCGCATATTTATCAATCATATTCGCCAGATCCTGGGCTTCCACTGGTTTGGATCACGTAGTAATGGGGTACCACACTGAAACAGACGACTAAACCTGGTCACGATCAATATTTTAGGGGATAACGCATGTTAGGTCTAGGTTAGACCTGGGATTTGCCCTCATCAGACTCATACTTTCGCATTCTTCACATACTTCTTGAACAGATCCTGGGGTTTTTCTGGTTCGGACCACATAGTAATGTGTTACCACACTGAAACAGTCGATTAAACCTGGTTTCGATCAATAATTTAGAGGATAACTCATGTTAGGTCTGGGTTAGGTCTAGGATTTGCCGTCATCAGGCTCATACTTTCGCATATTTCTCATACTTGATGGCCAGATTCTGGGCTTTTTCCGGTATGGGACACGTGGTAATGTGGTACCACACTGAAACAGTCAATTAAGCCTAGTCTGGGTCAACATTTCAAAGGATAACGCATGTTAGGTATAGGTTAGGTCTGGGATTTGCTCACATTAGGCTCATACTTTCGCATATTTAGCAATCTTGTTGGCCAGATCCTGGGCTTCCACTGGTTTGGATCACATAGTAATGTGGTACCACACTGAAACAGTCGACTAAACCTGGTCACGATCAATATTTTAGGAGATAACGCATGTTAGGCCTAGGTAAAGTCTGGGATTTGCACTCATCAGGATCATACTTTCGCACATTTCTCATACTTAGTGGCCAGAGTCTGGGCTTTTTTCGGCTTAGATCACGTAGTAATGTGGTACCAAACTGAAGCAGTCAATTAAACCCGGTTTCGATCAATATTTTAGAGGATAACACATGTTAGATCTAGGTTAGGTCTGTGATTTGCACTCATCAGGCTCATACTTTCGCATATTTCTCATACTTGATGGCCAGATTCTGATCTTTTTTTTGCTTGGATCACGTAGTAATGGGGTACCACACTCAAACAGTCGATTAAACCTGGTTTCGATCAATGTTTTAGAGGATAACTCATGTTAGACCTGGGTTAGGTCTAGGATTTGCCCTCATCAGGCCCATGCTTTCGCATATTTCTCATACTTGATGGGCAGATTCTGACCTTTCTCCGGTATGGGTCACGTAGTAATGTGGTACGACACTGAAACAGTCGACTAAACCTGGTCACGATCAATATTTCAGAGGATAACGCATGTTAGGTCTAGGTTAGGCCTGGGATTTGCCCTCATCAGACTCATACTTTCGCATTCTTTACGTACTTCTTGAACAGATCCTGGGTTTTTTCTGGTTGGGATCACGTTGTAATGTGGTACCACACTGAAACAGTCGACTAAACCTGGTCACGATCAATATTTTAGGGGATAACGCATGTTAGGTCTAGGTTAGGTCTGGGATTTGCACTCATCAGGCTCATACTTTCGCATATTTCTCATACTTGATGGCCAGATTCTGGACTTTCTCCGGTATGGGACACGTGGTAATGTGGTACCACACTGAAACAGTCGACTAAACCTGGTCTCGATCAATATTTCAGAGGATAACGCATGAGATGTCTGGGTTAGGTCTGGGATTTGCCCTCTTCAGTCTCATACTTTCGCATTCTTCACATACTTCTTGAACAGATCCTGGGTTTTTTCTGGTTGGGATCACATAGTAATGTGTTACAACACTGAAACAGTCGATCAAACCTGGTTTCGATCAATGTTTTAGAGGATAACTCATGTTAGGTCTGGGTTAGGTCTAGGATTTGCCGTCATCAGGCTCATACTTTCGCATATTTCTGATACTTGTTGGCCAGATTCTGGGCTTTTTCCGGTATGGGACACGTGGTAATGTGGTACGACACTGAAACAGTCGACTAAGCTTGCTCACGATCAATATTTTAGAGGATAACGCATGATAGGTATAGGTTAGGTCTGGTATTTGCTCTCATCAGGCTCATACTTTCGCATATTTCTCATACTTGATGGGCAGATTCTGACCTTTCTCCGGTATGGGTCACGTAGTAATGTGGTACGACACTGAAACAGTCGACTAAATCTGGTCACGATCAATATTTCAGAGGATAACGCATGTTAGGTATAGGTTAGGTCTGGGATTTGCTCACATCAGGCTCATACATTCGCATATTTAGCAATCTTGTTGGCCAGATCCTGGGCTTCCACTGGTTTGGATCACGTTGTAATGTGGTACCACACTGAAACAGTCAATTATACCCGGTTTCGATCAATATTTTAGAGGATAACACGTGTTAGATCTAGGTTAGGTCTGTGATTTGCACTCATCAGGCTCATACTTTCGCATATTTATCATACTTGATGGCCAGATTCTGAACTTTTTTTTGCTTGGATCACGTAGTAATGGGGTACCACACTCAAACAGTCGATTAAACCTGGTTTCGATCAATGTTCTAGAGGATAACTCATGTTAGATCTGGGTTAGGTCTAGGATTTGCCCCCATCAGGCTCATACTTTCGCATATTTCTCATACCTGTTGGCCAGATCCTGGGCTCTTTCTGGTTTGGATCACGTTGTAATGTGGTACCACACTGAAACAGTCAATGAAGCCTAGTCTGGATCAACATTTCAAAGAATAACGCATGTTAGGTCTAGGTTAGGTCTGGGATTTGCACTCATCAGGCTCATACTTTCGCATATTTCTCATACTTGTTGGCCAGATTCTGGGCTTTTTCCGGTATGGGACACGTGGTAATGTGGTACCACACTGAAACAGTCAATGAAGCCTAGTCTGGGTCAACATTTCAAAGGATAACGCATGTTAGGTATAGGTTAGGTCTGGGATTTGCTCTCATCAGACTCATACTTTCGCATATTTCTCATACTTGTTGGCCAGATTCTGGGCTTTTTCCGGTATGGGACACGTGGTAATGTGGTACCACACTGAAACAGTCAATTAAGCCTAGTCTGGATCAACATTTCAAAGAATAACGCATGTTAGGTATAGGTTAGGTCTGGGATTTGCACTCATCAGGCTCATACCTTCGCATATTTCTCATACTTGATGGCCAGATTCTGGGCTTTCCCCGGTATGGGACACGTGGTAATGTGGTACCACACTGAAACAGTCGACTAAACCTGGTCTCGATCAATATTTCAGAGGATACCGCATGAGATGTCCGGGTTAGGTCTGGGATTTGCCCTCTTCAGTCTCATACTTTCGCATTCTTCACATACTTCTTGAACAGATCCTGGGTTTCTTCTGGTTGGGATCACATAGTAATGTGTTACAACACTGAAACAGACGACTAAACCTGGTCACGATCAATATTTTAGGGGATAACGCATGTCAGGTCTAGGTTAGGTCTGGGATTTGCACTCATCAGGCTCATACTTTCGCATATTTCTCATACTTGATGGCCAGATTCTGGGCTTTCTCCGGTATGGGTCACGTACTAATATGGTACCACACTGAAACAGTCGACTAAACCTGGTCACGATCAATATTTTAGGGGATAACGCATGTTAGGTATAGGTTAGGTCTGGGATTTGCTCTCATCAGGCTCATACTTTCGCATATTTATCAATCATATTCGCCAGATCCTGGGCTTCCACTGGTATGGATCACGTAGTAATGGGGTACCACACTGAAACAGACGACTAAACCTGGTCACGATCAATATTTTAGGGGATAACGCATGTTAGGTCTAGGTTAGACCTGGGATTTGCCCTCATCAGACTCATACTTTCGCATTCTTCACATACTTCTTGAACAGATCCTGGGGTTTTTCTGGTTCGGACCACATAGTAATGTGTTACCACACTGAAACAGTCGATTAAACCTGGTTTCGATCAATAATTTAGAGGATAACTCATGTTAGGTCTGGGTTAGGTCTAGGATTTGCCGTCATCAGGCTCATACTTTCGCATATTTCTCATACTTGATGGCCAGATTCTGGGCTTTTTCCGGTATGGGACACGTGGTAATGTGGTACCACACTGAAACAGTCAATTAAGCCTAGTCTGGGTCAACATTTCAAAGGATAACGCATGTTAGGTATAGGTTAGGTCTGGGATTTGCTCACATTAGGCTCATACTTTCGCATATTTAGCAATCTTGTTGGCCAGATCCTGGGCTTCCACTGGTTTGGATCACATAGTAATGTGGTACCACACTGAAACAGTCGACTAAACCTGGTCACGATCAATATTTTAGGAGATAACGCATGTTAGGCCTAGGTAAAGTCTGGGATTTGCACTCATCAGGATCATACTTTCGCACATTTCTCATACTTAGTGGCCAGAGTCTGGGCTTTTTTCGGCTTAGATCACGTAGTAATGTGGTACCAAACTGAAGCAGTCAATTAAACCCGGTTTCGATCAATATTTTAGAGGATAACACATGTTAGATCTAGGTTAGGTCTGTGATTTGCACTCATCAGGCTCATACTTTCGCATATTTCTCATACTTGATGGCCAGATTCTGATCTTTTTTTTGCTTGGATCACGTAGTAATGGGGTACCACACTCAAACAGTCGATTAAACCTGGTTTCGATCAATGTTTTAGAGGATAACTCATGTTAGGTCTGGGTTAGGTCTAGGATTTGCCCTCATCAGGCCCATGCTTTCGCATATTTCTCATACTTGATGGGCAGATTCTGACCTTTCTCCGGTATGGGTCACGTAGTAATGTGGTACGACACTGAAACAGTCGACTAAACCTGGTCACGATCAATATTTCAGAGGATAACGCATGTTAGGTCTAGGTTAGGCCTGGGATTTGCCCTCATCAGACTCATACTTTCGCATTCTTTACGTACTTCTTGAACAGATCCTGGGTTTTTTCTGGTTGGGATCACGTACTAATGTGGTACCACACTGAAACAGTCGACTAAACCTGGTCACGATCAATATTTTAGGGGATAACGCATGTTAGGTATAGGTTAGGTCTGGGATTTGCTCTCATCAGGCTCATACTTTCGCATATTTATCAATCATATTCGCCAGATCCTGGGCTTCCACTGGTTTGGATCACGTAGTAATGGGGTACCACACTGAAACAGACGACTAAACCTGGTCACGATCAATATTTTAGGGGATAACGCATGTTAGGTCTAGGTTAGACCTGGGATTTGCCCTCATCAGACTCATACTTTCGCATTCTTCACATACTTCTTGAACAGATCCTGGGGTTTTTCTGGTTCGGACCACATAGTAATGTGTTACCACACTGAAACAGTCGATTAAACCTGGTTTCGATCAATAATTTAGAGGATAACTCATGTTAGGTCTGGGTTAGGTCTAGGATTTGCCGTCATCAGGCTCATACTTTCGCATATTTCTCATACTTGATGGCCAGATTCTGGGCTTTTTCCGGTATGGGACACGTGGTAATGTGGTACCACACTGAAACAGTCAATTAAGCCTAGTCTGGGTCAACATTTCAAAGGATAACGCATGTTAGGTATAGGTTAGGTCTGGGATTTGCTCACATTAGGCTCATACTTTCGCATATTTAGCAATCTTGTTGGCCAGATCCTGGGCTTCCACTGGTTTGGATCACATAGTAATGTGGTACCACACTGAAACAGTCGACTAAACCTGGTCACGATCAATATTTTAGGAGATAACGCATGTTAGGCCTAGGTAAAGTCTGGGATTTGCACTCATCAGGATCATACTTTCGCACATTTCTCATACTTAGTGGCCAGAGTCTGGGCTTTTTTCGGCTTAGATCACGTAGTAATGTGGTACCAAACTGAAGCAGTCAATTAAACCCGGTTTCGATCAATATTTTAGAGGATAACACATGTTAGATCTAGGTTAGGTCTGTGATTTGCACTCATCAGGCTCATACTTTCGCATATTTCTCATACTTGATGGCCAGATTCTGATCTTTTTTTTGCTTGGATCACGTAGTAATGGGGTACCACACTCAAACAGTCGATTAAACCTGGTTTCGATCAATGTTTTAGAGGATAACTCATGTTAGACCTGGGTTAGGTCTAGGATTTGCCCTCATCAGGCCCATGCTTTCGCATATTTCTCATACTTGATGGGCAGATTCTGACCTTTCTCCGGTATGGGTCACGTAGTAATGTGGTACGACACTGAAACAGTCGACTAAACCTGGTCACGATCAATATTTCAGAGGATAACGCATGTTAGGTCTAGGTTAGGCCTGGGATTTGCCCTCATCAGACTCATACTTTCGCATTCTTTACGTACTTCTTGAACAGATCCTGGGTTTTTTCTGGTTGGGATCACGTTGTAATGTGGTACCACACTGAAACAGTCGACTAAACCTGGTCACGATCAATATTTTAGGGGATAACGCATGTTAGGTCTAGGTTAGGTCTGGGATTTGCACTCATCAGGCTCATACTTTCGCATATTTCTCATACTTGATGGCCAGATTCTGGACTTTCTCCGGTATGGGACACGTGGTAATGTGGTACCACACTGAAACAGTCGACTAAACCTGGTCTCGATCAATATTTCAGAGGATAACGCATGAGATGTCTGGGTTAGGTCTGGGATTTGCCCTCTTCAGTCTCATACTTTCGCATTCTTCACATACTTCTTGAACAGATCCTGGGTTTTTTCTGGTTGGGATCACATAGTAATGTGTTACAACACTGAAACAGTCGATCAAACCTGGTTTCGATCAATGTTTTAGAGGATAACTCATGTTAGGTCTGGGTTAGGTCTAGGATTTGCCGTCATCAGGCTCATACTTTCGCATATTTCTGATACTTGTTGGCCAGATTCTGGGCTTTTTCCGGTATGGGACACGTGGTAATGTGGTACGACACTGAAACAGTCGACTAAGCTTGCTCACGATCAATATTTTAGAGGATAACGCATGATAGGTATAGGTTAGGTCTGGTATTTGCTCTCATCAGGCTCATACTTTCGCATATTTCTCATACTTGATGGGCAGATTCTGACCTTTCTCCGGTATGGGTCACGTAGTAATGTGGTACGACACTGAAACAGTCGACTAAATCTGGTCACGATCAATATTTCAGAGGATAACGCATGTTAGGTATAGGTTAGGTCTGGGATTTGCTCACATCAGGCTCATACATTCGCATATTTAGCAATCTTGTTGGCCAGATCCTGGGCTTCCACTGGTTTGGATCACGTTGTAATGTGGTACCACACTGAAACAGTCAATTATACCCGGTTTCGATCAATATTTTAGAGGATAACACGTGTTAGATCTAGGTTAGGTCTGTGATTTGCACTCATCAGGCTCATACTTTCGCATATTTATCATACTTGATGGCCAGATTCTGAACTTTTTTTTGCTTGGATCACGTAGTAATGGGGTACCACACTCAAACAGTCGATTAAACCTGGTTTCGATCAATGTTCTAGAGGATAACTCATGTTAGATCTGGGTTAGGTCTAGGATTTGCCCCCATCAGGCTCATACTTTCGCATATTTCTCATACCTGTTGGCCAGATCCTGGGCTCTTTCTGGTTTGGATCACGTTGTAATGTGGTACCACACTGAAACAGTCGACTAAGCTTGGTCACGATCAATATTTTAGAGGATAACGCATGTTAGGTATAGGTTAGGTCTGGGATTTGGTCTCATCAGGCTTATACTTTCGCATATTTATCAATATTGTTGGCCAGATTCTGATCTTTTTTTTGCTTGGATCACGTAGTAATGGGGTACCACACTCAAACAGTCGATTAAACCTGGTTTCGATCAATGTTTTAGAGGATAACTCATGTTAGATCTGGGTTAGGTCTGGGATTTGCCCTCTTCAGTCTCATACTTTCGCATTCTTCACATACTTCTTGAACAGATCCTGGGCTTTTTCTGGTTGGGATCACATAGTAATGTGTTACCACACTCAAACAGTCGATTAAACCCGGTTTCCATCAATGTTTTAGAGGATAACTCATGTTAGGTCTGGGTTAGGTCTAGGATTTGCCGTCATCAGGCTCATACTTTCGCATATTTCTGATACTTGTAGGCCAGATTCTGGGCTTTTTCCGGTATGGGACACGTGGTAATGTGGTACGACACTGAAACAGTCAAATAAGCCTAGTCTGGGTCAACCTTTCAAAGGATAACGCATGTTAGGTATAGATTTGGTCTGGGATTTGCCCTCATCAGACTCATACTTCCGCATTCTTCACGTACTTCTTGAACAGATCCTGGGTTTTTTCTGGTTGGGATCACGTTGTAATGTGGTACCACACTGAAACAGTCGACTAAACCTGGTCACGATCAATATCATAGCGGATAACGCATGTTAGGTCTTGGTTAGGTCTGGGATTTGCTCTCATCAGGCTCATACTTTCGCATATTTCTCATACTTGTTGGCCAGATCCAGGGCTTTTTCTGGTTTCGATCACGTTGTGATGTGGTACCACACAGACACAGTCGACTAAACCTGGTCACGATCAATATTTTAGAGGATAACGCATGTTAGGTACAGGTTAGGTCTGGGATGTGCTCTCATCAGGCTCATACGTTCGCATATTTCTCATACTTGATGGCCAGATTCTGGGCTTTCTCCGGTATGGGTCACGTAGTTATGTGGTACCCCACTGAAACAGTCGACTAAACCTGGCCATGATCAATATTTTAGGGGATAACGCATGTTAGGCCTAGGTTAGGTCTGGGATTTGCACTCATCAGTCTCATACTTTTGCATATTTCAGATACTTGATGGCCAGATTCTGGGCTTTTTTTGGCTTGGATCACGTAGTAATGGGGCACCACACTGAAACAGTCTATTAAACCTGGTATCGATCAATATCTTAGAGGATAACGCATGTTAGGTCTAGGTTAGGTCTGGGATTTGCTCTCATCAGGCTCATACTTTCGCATATTTCTCATACTTATTGGCCAGATCCTGGGCTTTTTCTGGTTTGGATCACGTTGTAATGTGGTACCACACTGAAACAGTCGACTAAGCTTGGTCACGATCAATATTTTAGAGGATAACGCATGTTAGGTATAGGTTAGGTCTGGGATTTGCTCTCATCAGGCTCATACTTTCGCATATTTATCAATCTTGTTGGCCAGATCCTGTGCTTCCACTGGTTTGGATCACGTAGTAATGTGGTACCACACTGAAACAGTCGACTAAACCTGGTCACGATCAATATTTTAGGGGATAACGCATGTTAGGTATAGGTTAGGTCTGGGATTTGCTCTCATCAGGCTCATACTTTCGCATTCCACACATACTTCTTGAACAGATCCTGGGCTTTTTCTGGTTGGGATCACATAGTAATGTGTTACCACACTCAAACAGTCGATTAAACCTGGTTTCGATCAATGTTTTAGAGGATAACTCATGTTAGGTCTGGGTTAGGTCTAGGATTTGCCGTCATCAGGCTCATACTTTCGCATATTTCTCATACTTGTTGGCCAGATTCTGGGCTTTTTCCGGTATGGGACACGTGGTAATGTGGTACCACACTGAAACAGTCAATGAAGCCTAGTCTGGGTCAACATTTCAAAGGATAACGCATGTTAGGTATAGGTTAGGTCTGGGATTTGCTCTCATCAGACTCATACTTTCGCATATTTCTCATACTTGATGGCCAGATTCTGGGCTTTTTCCGGTATGGGTCACGTCGTAATGTGGTACCACACTGAAACAGTCAATTAAGCCTAGTCAGGGTCAACATTTCAAAGGATAACGTATGTTAGGTATAGATTTGGTTTGGGATTTGCCCTCATCAGACTCATACTTTCGCATTCTTCACGTACTTCTTGAACAGATCCTGGGTTTTTTCTGGTAGGGATCACGTTGCAATGTGGTACCACACTGAAACAGTCGACTAAACCTGGTCACGATCAATATTTTATGGGATTACGCATGTTAGGTATAGGTTAGGTCTGGGATTTGCTCTCATCAGGCTCATACTTTCGCATATTTATCAATCTTGTTGGCCAGATCCTCGGCTTCCACTGGTTTGGATCACGTAGTAATGTGGTGCCACACTGAAACAGTCGACTAAACCTGGTCACGATCAATATTTTAGGGGATAACGCATGTTAGGTCTAGGTTAGGTCTGGGATTTGCACTCATCAGGCTCATACTTTCGCATATTTCTCATACTTGATGGCCAGATTCTGACCTTTCTCCGGTATGGGTCACGTAGTAATGTGGTACCACACTGAAACAGTCGACTAAACCTGGTCACGATCAATATTTCAGAGGATAACGCATGTTAGGTCTAGGTTAGGCCTGGGATTTGCACTCATCAGACTCATACTTTCGCATTCTTTACGTACTTCTTGAACAGATCCTGGGTTTTTTCTGGTTGGGATGTGGTACCACACTGAAACAGTCGACTAAACCTGGTCACGATCAATATTTTAGGGGATAACGCATGTTAGATATAGGTTAGGTCTGGGATTTGCTCTCATCAGGCTCATACTTTCGCATTCTTCACATACTTCTTGAACAGATCCTGGGCTTTTTCTGGTTGGGATCACATAGTAATGTGTTACCACACTCAAACAGTCGATTAAACCCGGTTTCCATCAATGCTTTAGAGGATAACTCATGTTAGGTCTGGGTTAGGTCTAGGATTTGCCGTCATCAGGCTCATACTTTCGCATATTTCTCATACCTGTTGGCCAGATCCTGGGCTCATTCTGGTTTGGATCACGTTGTAATGTGGTACCACACTGAAACAGTCGACTCAGCTTGCTCACGATCAATATTTTAGAGGATAACGCATGATAGGTATAGGTTAGGTCTGGGATTTGCTCTCATCAGGCTCATACTTTCGCATATTTATCAATATTGTTGGCCAGATCCTGGGCTTCCACTGGTTTGGATCACGTAGTAATGTGGTACCACACTGAAACAGTCGACTAAACCTGGTCACGATCAATATTTTAGGGGATAACGCATGTTAGATATAGGTTAGGTCTGGGATTTGCTCTCATCAGGGTCATACTTTCGCATTCTTCACATACTTCTTGAACAGATCCTGGGCTTTTTCTGGTTGGGATCACATAGTAATGTGTTACCACACTCAAACAGTCGATTAAACCCGGTTTCCATCAATGTTTTAGAGGATAACTCATGTTAGGTCTGGGTTAGGTCTAGGATTTGCCGTCATCAGGCTCATACTTTCGCATATTTCTGATACTTGTTGGCCAGATTCTGGGCTTTTCCCGGTATGGGACACGTGGTAATGTGGTACGACACTGAAACAGTCAAATAAGCCTAGTCTGGGTCAACATTTCAAAGGATAACGCATGTTAGGTATAGGTTAGGTCTGGGATTTGCTCTCATCAGGCTCATACTTTCGCATATTTCTCATACTTGATGGCCAGATTCTGGGCTTTTTCCGGTATGGGTCACGTGGTAATGTGGTACCACAATGAAACAGTCAATTAAGCCTAGTCTGGGTCAACCTTTCAAAGGATAACGCATGTTAGGTATAGATTTGGTCTGGGATTTGCCCTCATCAGACCCATACTTCCGCATTCTTCACGTACTTCTTGAACAGATCCTGGGTTTTTTCTGGTTGGGATCACGTTGTAATGTGGTACCACACTGAAACAGTCGACTAAACCTGGTCACGATCAATATCATAGCGGATAACGCATGTTAGGTCTAGGTTAGGTCTGGGATTTGCTCTCATCAGGCTCATACGTTCGCATATTTCTCATACTTGATGGCCAGATTCTGGGCTTTCTCCGGTATGGGTCACGTTGTGATGTGGTACCACACAGACACAGTCGACTAAACCTGGTCACGATCAATATCATAGCGGATAACGCATGTTAGGTCTAGGTTAGGTCTGGGATTTGCTCTCATCAGGCTCATACTTTCGCATATTTCTCATACTTGTTGGCCAGATCCTGGGCTTTTTCTGGTTTGGATCACGTTGTAATGTGGTACCACACTGAAACAGTCGACTAAGCTTGGTCACGATCAATATTTTAGAGGATAACGCATGTTAGGTATAGGTTAGGTCTGGGATTTGCTCTCATCAGGCTCATACTTTCGCATATTTATCAATCTCGTTGGCCAGATCCTGTGCTTCCACTGGTTTGGATCACGTAGTAATGTGGTACCACATTGAAACAGTCGACTAAACCTGGTCACGATCAATATTTTAGGGGATAACGCATGTTAGGTATAGGTTAGGTCCTGGGATTTGCTCTCATCAGGCTCATACTTTCGCATTCTTCACATACTTCTTGAACAGATCCTGGGCTTTTTCTGGTTGGGATCACATAGTAATGTGTTACCACACTCAAACAGTCGATTAAACCTGGTTTCGATCAATGTTTTAGAGGATAACTCATGTTAGGTCTGGGTTAGGTCTAGGATTTGCCATCATCAGGCTCATACTTTCGCATATTTCTCATACTTGTTGGCCAGATTCTGGGCTTTTTCCGGTATGGGACACGTGGTAATGTGGTACCACACTGAAACAGTCAATGAAGCCTAGTCTGGGTCAACATTTCAAAGGATAACGCATGTTAGGTATAGGTTAGGTCTGGGATTTGCTCTCATCAGACTCATACTTTCGCATATTTCTCATACTTGATGGCCAGATTCTGGGCTTTTTCCGGTATGGGTCACGTGGTAATGTGGTACCACACTGAAACAGTCAATTAAGCCTAGTCTGGGTCAACATTTCAAAGGATAACGCATGTTAGGTATAGATTTGGTTTGGGATTTGCCCTCATCAGACTCATACTTTCGCATTCTTCACGTAGTTCTTGAACAGGTCCTGGGTTTTTTCTGGTAGGGATCACGTTGCAATGTGGTACCACACTGAATCAGTCGACTAAACCTGGTCACGATCAATATTTTATGGGATTACGCATGTTAGGTATAGGTTAGGTCTGGGATTTGCGCTCATCAGGCTCATACTTCCGCATATTTATCAATCTTGTTGGCCAGATCCTCGGCTTCCACTGGTTTGGATCACGTAGTAATGTGGTGCCACACTGAAACAGTCGACTAAACCTGGTCACGATCAATATTTTAGGGGATAACGCATGTTAGGTCTAGGTTAGGTCTGGGATTTGCACTCATCAGGCTCATACTTTCGCATATTTCTCATACTTGATGGCCAGATTCTGACCTTTCTCCGGTATGGGTCACGTAGTAATGTGGTACCACACTGAAACAGTCGACTAAACCTGGTCACGATCAATATTTCAGAGGATAACGCATGTTAGGTCTAGGTTAGGCCTGGGATTTGCACTCATCAGACTCATACTTTCGCATTCTTTACGTACTTCTTGAACAGATCCTGGGTTTTTTCTGGTTGGGATGTGGTACCACACTGAAACAGTCGACTAAACCTGGTCACGATCAATATTTTAGGGGATAACGCATGTTAGATATAGGTTAGGTCTGGGATTTGCTCTCATCAGGCTCATACTTTCGCATTCTTCACATACTTCTTGAACAGATCCTGGGCTTTTTCTGGTTGGGATCACATAGTAATGTGTTACCGCACTCAAACAGTCGATTAAACCCGGTTTCCATCAATGTTTTAGAGGATAACTCATGTTAGGTCTGGGTTAGGTCTAGGATTTGCCGTCATCAGGCTCATACTTTCGCATATTTCTCATACCTGTTGGCCAGATCCTGGGCTCATTCTGGTTTGGATCACGTTGTAATGTGGTACCACACTGAAACAGTCGACTCAGCTTGCTCACGATCAATATTTTAGAGGATAACGCATGTTAGGTATAGGTTAGGTCTGGGATTTGCTCTCATCAGGCTCATACTTTCGCATATTTCTCATACTTGATGGCCAGATTCTGGGCTTTTTCCGGTATGGGTCACGTGGTAATGTGGTACCACACTGAAACAGTCAATTAAGCCTAGTCTGGGTCAACCTTCCAAAGGATAACGCATGTTAGGTATAGATTTGGTCTGGGATTTGCCCTCATCAGACCCATACTTCCGCATTCTTCACGTACTTCTTGAACAGATCCTGGGTTTTTTCTGGTTGGGATCACGTTGTAATGTGGTACCACACTGAAACAGTCGACTAAACCTGGTCACGATCAATATCATAGCGGATAACGCATGTTAGGTCTAGGTTAGGTCTGGGATTTGCTCTCATCAGGCTCATACGTTCGCATATTTCTCATACTTGATGGCCAGATTCTGGGCTTTCTCCGGTATGGGTCACGTTGTGATGTGGTACCACACAGACACAGTCGACTAAACCTGGTCACGATCAATATTTTAGGGGATAACGCATGTTAGGCCTAGGTTAGGTCTGGGATTTGCACTCATCAGTCTCATACTTTTGCATATTTCAGATACTTGATGGCCAGATTCTGGGCTTTTTTTGGCTCAGATCACGTAGTAATGGGGCACCACACTGAAACAGTCTATTAAACCTGGTATCGATCAATATCTTAGAGGATAACGCATGTGAGGTCTAGGTTAGGTCTGGGATTTGCTCTCATCAGGCTCATACTTTCGCATATTTCTCATACTTGTTGGCCAGATCCTGGGCTTTTTCTGGTTTGGATCACGTTGTAATGTGGTACCACACTGAAACAGTCGACTAAGCTTGGTCACGATCAATATTTTAGAGGATAACGCATGTTAGGTACAGGTTAGGTCTGGGATGTGCTCTCATCAGGCTCATACGTTCGCATATTTCTCATACTTGATGGCCAGATTCTGGGCTTTCTCCGGTATGGGTCACGTAGTTATGTGGTACCCCACTGAAACAGTCGACTAAACCTGGTCATGATCAATATTTTAGGGGATAACGCATGTTAGGCCTAGGTTAGGTCTGGGATTTGCACTCATCAGTCTCATACTTTTGCATATTTCAGATACTTGATGGCCAGATTCTGGGCTTTTTTTGGCTTAGATCACGTAGTAATGGGGCGCCACACTGAAACAGTCTATTAAACCTGGTATCGATCAATATCTTAGAGGATAACGCATGTTAGGTCTAGGTTAGGTCTGGGATTTGCTCTCATCAGGCTCATACTTTCGCATATTTATCAATCTTGTTGGCCAGATCCTGTGCTTCCACTGGTTTGGATCACGTAGTAATGTGGTACCACACTGAAACAGTCGACTAAACCTGGTCACGATCAATATTTTAGGGGATAACGCATGTTAGGTATAGGTTAGGTCTGGGATTTGCTCTCATCAGGCTCATACTTTCGCATTCTTCACATACTTCTTGAACAGATCCTGGGCTTTTTCTGGTTGGGATCACATAGTAATGTGTTACCACACTCAAACAGTCGATTAAACCTGGTTTCGATCAATGTTTTAGAGGATAACTCATGTTAGGTCTGGGTTAGGTCTAGGATTTGCCGTCATCAGGCTCATACTTTCGCATATTTCTCATACTTGTTGGCCAGATTCTGGGCTTTTTCCGGTATGGGACACGTGGTAATGTGGTACCACACTGAAACAGTCAATGAAGCCTAGTCTGGGTCAACATTTCAAAGGATAACGCATGTTAGGTATAGGTTAGGTCTGGGATTTGCTCTCATCAGACTCATACTTTCGCATATTTCTCATACTTGATGGCCAGATTCTGGGCTTTTTCCGGTATGGGTCACGTGGTAATGTGGTACCACACTGAAACAGTCAATACAGCCTAGTCTGGGTCAACATTTCAAAGGATAACGCATGTTAGGTATAGATTTGGTTTGGGATTTGCCCTCATCAGACTCATACTTTCGCATTCTTCACGTACTTCTTGAACAGATCCTGGGTTTTTTCTTGTAGGGATCACGTTGTAATGTGGTACCACACTGAAACAGTCGACTAAACCTGGTCACGATCAATATTTTATGGGATAACGCATGTTAGGTATAGGTTAGGTCTGGGATTTGCTCTCATCAGGCTCATACTTTCGCATATTTATCAATCTTGTTGGCCAGATCCTCGGCTTCCACTGGTTTGGATCACGTAGTAATGTGGTGCCACACTGAAACAGTCGACTATACCTGGTCACGATCAATATTTTAGGGGATAACGCATGTTAGGTCTAGGTTAGGTATGGGATTTGCACTCATCAGGCTCATACTTTCGCATATTTCTCATACTTGATGGCCAGATTCTGATCTTTTTTTTGCTTGGATCACGTAGTAATGGGGTACCACACTCAAACAGTCGATTAAACCTGGTTTCGATCAATGTTTTAGAGGATAACTCATGTTAGGTCTGGGTTAGGTCTAGGATTTGCCCTCATCAGGCTCATACTTTCGCATATTTCTCATACCTGTTGGCCAGATCCTGGGCTCTTTCTGGTTTGGATCACGTTGTAATGTGGTACCACACTGAAACAGTCGACTAAGCTTGCTCACGATCAATATTTTAGAGGATAACGCATGATAGGTATAGGTTAGGTCTGGGATTTGCTCTCATCAGGCTCATACTTTCGCATATTTCTCATACTTGTTGGCCAGATCCTGGGCTCTTTCTGGTTTGGATCACGTTGTAATGTGGTACCACACTGAAACAGTCGACTAAGCTTGGTCACGATCAATATTTTAGAGGATAACGCATGTTAGGTATAGGTTAGGTCTGGGATTTGCTCTCATCAGGCTCATACTTTCGCATATTTATCAATATTGTTGGCCAGATCCTGGGCTTCCACTGGTTTGGATCACGTAGTAATGTGGTACCACACTGAAACAGTCGACTAAACCTGGTCACGATCAATATTTTAGGGGATAACTCATGTTAGATATAGGTTAGGTCTGGGATTTGCTCCCATCAGGCTCATACTTTCGCATTCTTCACATACTTCTTGAACAGATCCTGGGCTTTTTCTGGTTGGGATCACATAGTAATGTGTTACCACACTCAAACAGTCGATTAAACCCGGTTTCCATCAATGTTTTAGAGGATAACTCATGTTAGGTCTGGGTTAGGTCTAGGATTTGCCGTCATCAGACTCATACTTTCGCATATTTCTGATACTTGTTGGCCAGATTCTGGGCTTTTTCCGGTATGGGACACGTGGTAATGTGGTACGACACTGAAACAGTCAAATAAGCCTAGTCTGGGTCAACCTTTCAAAGGATAACGCATGTTAGGTATAGGTTAGGTCTGGGATTTGCTCTCATCAGGCTCATACTTTCGCATATTTCTCATACTTGATGGCCAGATTCTGGGCTTTTTCCGGTATGGGTCACGTGGTAATGTGGTACCACACTGCAACAGTCAATTAAGCCTAGTCTGGGTCAACCTTTCAAAGGATAACGCATGTTAGGTATAGATTTGGTCTGGGATTTGCCCTCATCAGACTCATACTTTCGCATATTTCTGATACTTGATGGCCAGATTCTGATCTTTTTTTTGCTTGGATCACGTAGTAATGGGGTACCACACTCAAACAGTCGATTAAACCTGGTTTCGATCAATGTTTTAGAGGATAACTCATGTTAGGTCTGGGTTAGGTCTAGGATTTGCCCTCATCAGGCTCATACTTTCGCATATTTCTCATACCTGTTGGCCAGATCCTGGGCTCTTTCTGGTTTGGATCACGTTGTAATGTGGTACCACACTGAAACAGTCGACTAAGCTTGCTCACGATCAATATTTTAGAGGATAACGCATGATAGGTATAGGTTAGGTCTGGGATTTGCTCTCATCAGGCTCATACTTTCGCATATTTCTCATACTTGTTGGCCAGATCCTGGGCTCTTTCTGGTTTGGATCACGTTGTAATGTGGTACCACACTGAAACAGTCGACTAAGCTTGGTCACGATCAATATTTTAGAGGATAACGCATGTTAGGTATAGGTTAGGTCTGGGATTTGCTCTCATCAGGCTCATACTTTCGCATATTTATCAATATTGTTGGCCAGATCCTGGGCTTCCACTGGTTTGGATCACGTAGTAATGTGGTACCACACTGAAACAGTCGACTAAACCTGGTCACGATCAATATTTTAGGGGATAACGCATGTTAGATATAGGTTAGGTCTGGGATTTGCTCCCATCAGGCTCATACTTTCGCATTCTTCACATACTTCTTGAACAGATCCTGGGCTTTTTCTGGTTGGGATCACATAGTAATGTGTTACCACACTCAAACAGTCGATTAAACCCGGTTTCCATCAATGTTTTAGAGGATAACTCATGTTAGGTCTGGGTTAGGTCTAGGATTTGCCGTCATCAGGCTCATACTTTCGCATATTTCTCATACTTCTTGTACAGATCCTGGGCTTTTTCTGGTTGGGATCACATAGTAATGTGTTACCACACTCAAACAGTCGATTGAACCTGGTTTCGATCAATGTTTTAGAGGATAACTCATGTTAGGTCTGGGTTAGGTCTAGGATTTGCCGTCATCAGGCTCATACTTTCGCATATTTCTCATACTTGTTGGCCAGATTCTGGGCTTTTTCCGGTATGGGTCACGTGGTAATGTGGTACCACACTGAAACAGTCAATTAAGCCTAGTCTGGGTCAACATTTCAAAGGATAACGCATGTTAGGTATAGATTTGGTTTGGGATTTGCCCTCATCAGACTCATACTTTCGCATTCTTCACGTACTTCTTGAACAGATCCTGGGTTTTTTCTGGTAGGGATCACGTTGTAATGTGGTACCACACTGAAACAGTCGACTAAACCTGGTCACGATCAATATTTCAGAGGATAACGCATGTTAGGTCTAGGTTAGGCCTGGGATTTGCACTCATCAGACTCATACTTTCGCATTCCTTACGTACTTCTTGAACAGATCCTGGGTTTTTTCTGGTTGGGATGTGGTACCACACTGAAACAGTCGACTAAACCTGGTCACGATCAATATTTTAGGGGATACCGCATGTTAGATATAGGTTAGGTCTGGGATTTGCTCTCATCAGGCTCATACTTTCGCATTCTTCACATACTTCTTGAACAGATCCTGGGCTTTTTCTGGTTGGGATCACATAGTAATGTGTTACCACACTCAAACAGTCGATTAAACCCGGTTTCCATCAATGTTTTAGAGGATAACTCATGTTAGGTCTGAGTTAGGTCTAGGATTTGCCGTCATCAGGCTCACACTTTCGCATATTTCTCATACCTGTTGGCCAGATCCTGGGCTCTTTCTGGTTTGGATCACGTTGTAATGTGGTACCACACTGAAACAGTCGACTAAGCTTGGTCACGATCAATATTTTAGAGGATAACGCATGATAGGTATAGGTTAGGTCTGGGATTCGCTCTCATCGGGCTCATACTTTCGCATATTTATCAATATTGTTGGCCAGATCCTGGGCTTCCACTGGTTTGGATCACGTAGTAATGTGGTACCACACTGAAACAGTCGACTAAACCTGGTCACGATCAATATTTTAGGGGATAACGCATGTTAGATATGGGTTAGGTCTGGGATTTGCTCTCATCAGGCTCATACTTTCGCATTCTTCACATACTTCTTGAACAGATCCTGGGCTTTTTCTGGTTGGGATCACATAGTAATGTGTTACCACACTCAAACAGTCGATTAAACCCGGTTTCCATCAATGTTTTAGAGGATAACTCATGTTAGGTCTGGGTTAGGTCTAGGATTTGCCGTCATAGGCTCATACTTTCGCATATTTCTGATACTTGTTGGCCTTCTGGGCTTTTTCCGGTATGGGACACGTGGTAATGTGGTACGACACTGAAACAGTCAAATAAGCCTAGTCTGGGTCAACATTTCAAAGGATAACGCATGTTAGGTATAGGTTAGGTCTGGGATTTGCTCTCATCAGGCTCATACTTTCGCATATTTCTCATACTTGATGGCCAGATTCTGGGCTTTTTCCGGTATGGGTCATGTGGTAATGTGGTACCACACTGAAACAGTCAATTAAGCCTAGTCTGGGTCAACCTTTCAAAGGATAACGCATGTTAGGTATAGATTTGGTCTGGGATTTGCCCTCATCAGACCCATACTTCCGCATTCTTCACGTACTTCTTGAACAGATCCTGGGTTTTTTCTGGTTGGGATCACGTTGTAATGTGGTACCACACTGAAACAGTCGACTAAACCTGGTCACGATCAATATCATAGCGGATAACGCATGTTAGGTCTAGGTTAGGTCTGGGATTTGCTCTCATCAGGCTCATACGTTCGCATATTTCTCATACTTGATGGCCAGATTCTGGGCTTTCTCCGGTATGGGTCACGTTGTGATGTGGTACCACACAGACACAGTCGACTAAACCTGGTCACGATCAATATTTTAGGGGATAACGCATGTTAGGCCTAGGTTAGGTCTGGGATTTGCACTCATCAGTCTGATACTTTTGCATATTTCAGATACTTGATGGCCAGATTCTGGGCTTTTTTTGGCTTAGATCACGTAGTAATGGGGCACCACACTGAAACAGTCTATTAAACCTGGTATCGATCAATATCTTAGAGGATAACGCATGTTAGGTCTAGGTTAGGTCTGGGATTTGCTCTCATCAGGCTCATACTTTCGCATATTTCTCATACTTGTTGGCCAGATCCTGGGCTCTTTCTGGTTTGGATCACGTTGTAATGTGGTACCACACTGAAACAGTCGACTAAGCTTGGTCACGATCAATATTTTAGAGGATAACGCATGTTAGGTATAGGTTAGGTCTGGGATTTGCTCCCATCAGGCTCATACTTTCGCATTCTTCACATACTTCTTGAACAGATCCTGGGCTTTTTCTGGTTGGGATCACATAGTAATGTGTTACCACACTCAAACACTCGATTAAACCCGGTTTCTATCAATGTTTTAGAGGATAACTCATGTTAGGTCTGGGTTAGGTCTAGGATTTGCCGTCATCAGGCTCATACTTTCGCATATTTCTGATACTTGTTGGCCAGATTCTGGGCTTTTTCCGGTATGGGACACGTGGTAATGTGGTACGACACTGAAACAGTCAATTAAGCCTAGTCTGGGTCAACATTTCAAAGGATAACGCATGTTAGGTATAGGTTAGGTCTGGGATTTGCTCTCATCAGGCTCATACTTTCGCATATTTCTCATACTTGTTGGCCAGATTCTGGGCTTCTTCCGGTATGGGACACGTGGTAATGTGGTACCACACTGACACAGTCATTTAAACCTGGTTTCGATCAATATTTTAGACGATAACACATGCTAGGTCTGGGTTAGGTCTGGGATTTGCACTCATCAGGCTCATACTTTCGCATATTTGTGATACTTGAGGGCCAGATTCTGGGCTTTTTTTGGCTTGGATCACGTAGTAAAGTGGTACCACACTGAAACAGTCGACTAAACCTGGTCTCGATCAATATTTCAGAGGATATCGCATGAGATGTCTGGGTTAGGTCTGGGATTTGCCCTCTTCAGTCTCATACTTTCCATTCTACACATACTTCTTGAACAGATCCTGGGTTTTTTCTGGTCCGGATCACATAGTAATGTGTTACCACACTGAAACAGTCGACTAAACCTGGTCACGATCAATATTTTAGGGGATAACGCATGTTAGGTCTAGGTTAGGTCTGGGATTTGCACTCATCAGGCTCATACTTTCGCATTCTTCACATACTTCTTGAACTGATCCTGGGTTTTTTCTGGTTCGGATCACATAGTATTGTGGTACCACACTGAAACAGTCGACTAAACCTGGTCTCGATCAACATTTCAAAGGATAACGCATGTTAGGTATAGGTTAGGTCTGGGATTTGCTCTCATCTGGCTCATATTTTCGCATATTTATCAATCTTGTTGGCCAGATCCTGGGCTTCCACTGGCTTGGATCAGATAGTAATGTGGTACCACAATGGGACAGTCAATTAAACCTGGTTTCGATCAATATTTTAGAGGATAACACACGTTAGGTCAAGGTTAGGTCTGGGATTTGCACTCATCAGGCTCATACTTTCGCATATTTCTCATACTTGATGGCCAGATTCTGGGCTTTTTTTGGCTTGGATCACGTAGTAATGTGGTACCACACTGAAACAGTCTCTTAAACCTGGTTTCGATCAATATCTTAGCGGATAACGCATGTTAGGTCTAGGTTAGGTCCGGGATTTGCTCTCATCAGGCTCATACTTTCGCATATTTCTCATACTTGATGGCCGGATTCTGGGCTTCTTCCGGTATGGATCACGTAGTAATGTGATACCACACTGAAACAGTCGACTAAACCTGGTCTCGATCAATATTTCAGAGGATAACGCATGAGATGTCTGGGTTAGGTCTGGGATTTGTCCCTCTCCAGTCTCATACTTTCGCATTCTTCACATACTTCTTGAACAGATCCTGGGTTTTCTCTGGTTGGGATCACATAGTAATGTGTTACAACACTGAAACAGTCGATTAAACCTGGTTTCGATCAATGTCTTAGAGGATAACTCATGTTAGGTCTGGGTTAGGTCTAGGATTTGCCCTCATCAGGCTTATACTTTCGCATATTTCTCATACTTGTTGGCCAGATTCTGGGCTTTTTCCGGTATGGGTCACGTGGTAATGTGGTACCACACTCAAACAGTCGACTAAACCTGGTCACGATCAATATTTTAGGGGATAACGCATGTTAGGTATAGGTTAGGTCTGGGATTTGCTCTCATCATGCTCATACTTTCGCATATTTATCAATCATGTTCGCCAGATCCTGGGCTTCCACTGGTTTGGATCACGTAGTAATGGGGTACCACACTGAAACAGACGACTAAACCTGGTCACGATCAATATTTTAGGAGATAACGCATGTTAGGCCTAGGTAAGGTCTGGGATTTGCGCTCATCAGGATCATACTTTCGCACATTTCTCATACTTGATGGCCAGAGTCTGGGCTTTTTTTGGCTTAGATCACGTAGTAATGTGGTACCAGACTGAAGCAGTCAATTAAACCCGGTTTCGATCAATATTTTAGAGGATAACACATGTTAGATCTAGGTTAGGTCTGTGATTTGCACTCATCAGGCTCATACTTTCGCATATTTCTCATACTTGATGGCCAGATTCTGATCTTTTTTTTGCTTGGATCACGAGGTAATGGGGTACCACACTGAAACACTCAATTAAGCCTAGTCTGGGTCAAGATTTCAAAGGATAACGCATGTTAGGTATAGATTTGGTCTGGGATTTGCCCTCATCAGACTCATACTTTCGCATTCTTCACGTACTTCTTGAACAGATCCTGGGTTTTTTCTGGTTGGGATCACGTTGTAATGAGGTACCACACTGAAACCGTCAATTAAACCCGGTTTCGATCAATATTTTAGAGGATAACACATGTTAGATCTAGGTTAGGTCTGTGATTTGCACTCATCAGGCTCATACTTTCGCATATTTCTCATACTTGATGGCCAGATTCTGATCTTTTTTTTGCTTGGATCACGAGGTAATGGGGTACCACACTGGAACACTCAATTAAGCCTAGTCTGGGTCAAGATTTCAAAGGATAACGCATGTTAGGTACAGGTTAGGTCTGGGATTTGCTCTCATCAGGCTCATACTTTCGCATTCTGCACATACTTCTTGAACAGATCCTGGGCTTTTTCTGGTTGGGATCACATAGTAATGTGTTACCACACTCAAACAGTCGATTAAACCTGGTTTCGATCAATATCTTAGCGGATAACGCATGTTAGGTCTAGGTTAGGTCCGGGATTTGCTCTCATCAGGCTCATACTTTCGCATATTTCTCATACTTGATGGCCAGATTCTGGGCTTTTTTTGGCTTGGATCACGTAGTAATGTGGTACCACACTGAAACGGTCTCTTAAACCTGGTTTCGATCAATATCTTAGCGGATAACGCATGTTAGGTCTAGGTTAGGTCCGGGATTTGCTCTCATCAGGCTCATACTTTCGCATATTTCTCATACTTGATGGCCGGATTCTGGGCTTCTTCCGGTATGGATCACGTAGTAATGTGATACCACACTGAAACAGTCGACTAAACCTGGTCTCGATCAATATTTCAGAGGATAACGCATGAGATGTCTGGGTTAGGTCTGGGATTTGCCCTCTCCAGTCTCATACTTTCGCATTCTTCACATACTTCTTGAACAGATCCTGGGTTTTTTCTGGTTGGGATCACATAGTAATGTGTTACAACACTGAAACAGTCGATTAAACCTGGTTTCGATCAATGTCTTAGAGGATAACTCATGTTAGGTCTGGGTTAGGTCTAGGATTTGCCCTCATCAGGCTTATACTTTCGCATATTTCTCATACTTGTTGGCCAGATTCTGGGCTTTTTCCGGTATGGGTCACGTGGTAATGTGGTACCACACTCAAACAGTCGACTAAACCTGGTCACGATCAATATTTTAGGGGATAACGCATGTTAGGTATAGGTTAGGTCTGGGATTTGCTCTCATCAGGCTCATACTTTCGCATATTTATCAATCATGTTCGCCAGATCCTGGGCTTCCACTGGTTTGGATCACGTAGTAATGGGGTACCACACTGAAACAGACGACTAAACCTGGTCACGATCAATATTTTAGGGGATAACGCATGTTAGGTCTAGGTTAGGCCTGGGATTTGCCCTCATCAGACTCATACTTTCGCATTCTTCACATACTTCTTGAACAGATCCTGGGGTTTTTCTGGTTCGGACCACATAGTAATGTGTTACCACACTGAAGCAGTCGATTAAACCTGGTTTCGATCAATATTTTAGAGGATAACTCATGTTAGGTCTGGGTTAGGTCTAGGATTTGCCGTCATGAGGCTCATACTTTCGCATATTTCTCATACTTGATGGCCAGATTCTGGGCTTTTTCCGGTATGGGACACGTGGTAATGTGGTACCACACTGAAACAGTCAATTAAGCCTAGTCTGGGTCAACATTTCAAAGGATAACGCATGTTAGGTATAGGTTAGGTCTGGGATTTGCTCACATCAGGCTCATACTTTCGCATATTTAGCAATCTTGTTGGCCAGATCCTGGGCTTCCACTGGTTTGGATCACATAGTAATGTGGTACCACACTGAAACAGTCGACTAAACCTGGTCACGATCAATATTTTAGGAGATAACGCATGTTAGGCCTAGGTAAGGTCTGGGATTTGCGCTCATCAGGATCATACTTTCGCACATTTCTCATACTTGATGGCCAGAGTCTGGGCTTTTTTTGGCTTAGATCACGTAGTAATGTGGTACCAGACTGAAGCAGTCAATTAAACCCGGTTTCGATCAATATTTTAGAGGATAACACATGTTAGATCTAGGTTAGGTCTGTGATTTGCACTCATCAGGCTCATACCTTCGCATATTTCTCATACTTGATGGCCAGATTCTGATCTTTTTTTTGCTTGGATCACGAGGTAATGGGGTACCACACTGGAACCTTCATTAAGCCTAGTCTGGGTCAAGATTTCAAAGGATAACGCATGTTAGGTACAGGTTAGGTCTGGGATTTGCTCTCATCAGGCTCATACTTTCGCATTCTGCACATACTTCTTGAACAGATCCTGGGCTTTTTCTGGTTGGGATCACATAGTAATGTGTTACCACACCCAAACAGTCGATTAAACCTGGTTTCGATCAATGTTTTAGAGGATAACTCATGTTAGGTCTGGGTTAAGTCTAGGATTTGCCGTCATCAGGCTCATACTTTCGCATATTTCTCATACTTGTTGGCCAGATTCTGGGCTTTTTCCGGTATGGGACACGTGGTAATGTGGTACCACACTGAAACAGTCAATTAAGCCTAGTCTGGGTCAACATTTCAAAGGATAACGCTTGTTAGGTATAGGTTAGGTCTGGGATTTGCTCACATCAGGCTCATACTTTCGCATATTTCTCATACTTGATGGCCAGATTCTGACCTTTCTCCGGTATGGGTCACGTAGTAATATGGTACGACACTGAAACAGTCGACTAAACCTGGTCACGATCAATATTTCAGAGGATAACGCATGTTAGGTCTAGGTTAGGCCTGGGATTTGCCCTCATCAGACTCATACTTTCGCATTCTTTACGTACTTCTTGAACAGATCCTGAGTTTTTTCTGGTTGGGATCACTTTGTAATGTGGTACCACACTGAAACAGTCGACTAAACCTGGTCACGATCAATATTTTAGGGGATAACGCATGTTAGGTCTAGGTTAGGTCTGGGATTTGCACTCATCAGGCTCATACTTTCGCATATTTCTCATACTTGATGGCCAGATTCTGATCTTTTTTTTGCTTGGATCACGTAGTAATGGGGTACCACACTCAAACAGTCGATTAAACCTGGCTTCGATCAATGTTTTAGGGGATAACTCATGTTAGGTCTGGGTTAGGTCTAGGATTTGCCCTCACCAGGCTCATACTTTCGCATATTTCTCATACCTGTTGGCCAGATCCTGGGCTCTTTCTGGTTTGGATCACGTTGTAATGTGGTACCACACTGAAACAGTCGACTAAGCTTGCTCACGATCAATATTTTAGAGGATAACGCATGATAGTATAGGTTAGGTCTGGGATTTGCTCTCATCAGGCTCATACTTTCGCATACTTCTCATACTTGTTGGCCAGATCCTGGGCTCTTTCTGGTTTGGATCACGTTGTAATGTGGTACCACACTGAAGCAGTCGACTAAGCTTGCTCACGATCAATATTTTAGAGGATAACGCATGATAGGTATAGGTTAGGTCTGGGATTTGCTCTCATCAGGCTCATACTTTCGCATATTTATCAATCTTGTTGGCCAGATCCTGGGCTTCCACTGGTTTGGATCACGTAGTAATGTGGTACCACACTGAAACAGTCGACTAAACCTGGTCACGATCAATATTTTAGGGGATAACGCATGTTAGATATAGGTTAGGTGTGGGATTTGCTCTCATCAGGCTCATACTTTTTTTTTTTTTTTTTTTTTTTGTCGTGGGGAAAATCTTCGAAAGACTCCCTCCCACCTCCTTGGGGAGAGGTGGGAGGGGTGTGTGGGATTCCCCGCACCCGTACAACGACAGGCGCGGGACCTACCCACTAAAAACCCCACGGTGACCCTTCGGCACGCTTTGGGAGGATACCGGGAATCGCTCGAAGCATTCTTCCAGTATCCTCCCCGTGCCCGCGCTTTCGCGCCCATCCCCCGGGGGGACAATCGGTCCCCCCAGTAGACACACTGCCTCATAGCGGCGGGACGGGGCCACTCCATCCCGCCGCTATCCGTCCCGGGGCCGCGTTTAGTGGCGGCTGCGTGCCCCAACTCGCAACCGCCCGCGACCCCGTTTCCACCCCTCGGCGGCCGGGCGTTCATGGCCGCACCAGACCGCCGAGGGTGCCTCCCCTTGCGTCGGACCGGTAGGGGGAGGCACTCCTACCCCCAACCGGTCCGACCCGGCGCCGCCTGGCGGGAGGAGGGTCCCCTCAGGACCCCCCTCCCAGCCTAGGTCATCCGCCACGCCGAGGCGGCCGCCCGCGACGCCTCGCGACCGGGCGACGACCTCGGGCCACCGCACGAGCGCGAGCTTCGGCGCGCCGCTGAAGCTCGCGCTCCCTCCCCGCGGCCTCCTTCTGCAACATTACGTTCTCGCAGAAGGAGGCCACGGCCCTCCACTTCTCCTCGCTGCCGAGCACGGCGCGCACCACGCCCGGCAGCGAGACATCCCGCCCGACGACGCCGACCAGGACACGGCGCTCCCCCTCCCACGCGGGGCATACCTCCAGGGTATGATCCGCCGTGTCCTGCTCAGCGTCGCAGTGGCAGCAACGCGCCGTCGGCTCCTTCCCTATCCGGCACAGGTATCTTCCGAAGCTGCCATGCCCGGAAAATACCTGTGCCAGCCGGTAGGTGAGGCTGCCATGGCCTCTGTCCAGCCACTCCTGCAGGAGTGGCCGAACAGCCCCGACAGTCCGGTGCCCCGCGGTTGGCAGAGCCAGCCGCTCCTGCCACGCGAGCAACACGGACTGCCGGCCCTGGCGCTTCAAATCGCCCCAAGCAGGTTCCTGCCCGCCCGGGACCGCGCCCACCCCCGCGCGACGGTCGACGCGGTGCCGGTACATCACCGCGTGCGACCGCGCGAGCAGGTCCATGGGCGGCATCCCCGCTAGAACCGTCGCCGCCTCATGTGACATGGTCCGATACCCGCGGACGACCCTGAGCGCCATGCGCCTCTGCACCCGACGCAGCATAGTCATGCTGCGCCGGGAGGCAGCCAGGTCGTCCGCCCAGACGGGGGCCCCGTATAGGGCCACCGACTGGACCATTGCCACATAGAGGCGACGAACTCGGCCCGTCGGGCCCCCCAGGTTGGGCAGGATCCGGCCCAGAGCCGCAACCATCCTTTCCAACCGGGGGACCAGGCAGCGGAAATGCTTCTCGAAACGCCAGTGGCTATCGAGGATCAGCCCCAGATACCTGATCTGGGGCTTCACCTCGATGTCAGCCCCACCCACCCGAATCAGAGGGGGTGGCGGATCCTGCCGAGGTGAATGAAACGCAATCACCTCGGTCTTATGGACCGCCACCATCATCCCCATCCCCCTGATCCGGTCGACGACGCGTTGCGACCCCTCCTCCGCGCGACGCATGGCCCTCCCCCAGTGCGCCCCGACGGCCAGCACCAGTGTGTCATCCGCATAACACACCGTGCTGACGCCGTCGGGGAGGCCGGCCCGCAACACCGAGTCGTACGCGATGTTCCACAGGAGTGGCCCGAGGACCGACCCCTGCGGAACACCGCAGTACACCTCCCTCCGCATATCACCATCCCGGCCCGGATACTCGATCCACCTGCCGCGGAGATAATCCCCGACGACCGCCCTGAGACAAGGGGGGACTCGATGATATTCGAGTCCCCTCCTTATCTCTTCCCAGGGGAGGGTGTTAAAGGCATTGGCAATATCCAGGGATATTGCCAATGCCACCCCTCCCCGGGAGACGGCCGCCTCCGAGAGGGCCCTCACACGACCTATCGCGTCGATAGTCGATCGGCCCCCCCGGAAACCGAACTGGCAGTCGGCCAGACCGGGATCACCCCGCGACAGGTGCTCGACGAGGCGGGCAGCAATAACACGCTCGAAGAGCTTGCCCACCTCGTCGAGGAGACAAATGGGCCGGTATGCGGAGGGAGACTCCGCGGGCCGACCCTCCTTCCGGAGGAGGACCATCCTCGCCACCTTCCAACTGGGGGGGAATCGCCCGTCCCTCAGGCAGCGGTCGAACAACCGCCTGAGGTCGGCCCCAAGGATCAGGCTCATACTTTCGCATTCTTCACATACTTCTTGAACAGATCCTGGGCTTTTTCTGGTTGGGATCACATAGTAATGTGTTACCACACTAAAACAGTCGATTAAACCCGGTTTCCATCAATGTTTTAGAGGATAACTCATGTTAGGTCCGGGTTAGGTCTAGGATTTGCCGTCATCAGGCTCATACTTTCGCATATTTCTGATACTTGTTGGCCAGATTCTGGGCTTTTTCCGGTATGGGACACGTGGTAATGTGGTACGACACTGAAACAGTCAATTAAGCCTAGTCTGGGTCAACATTTCAATGGATAACGCATGTTAGGTATAGGTTAGGTCTGGGATTTGCTCTCATCAGGCTCATACTTTCGCATATTTCTCATACTTGTTGTCCAGATTCTGGGCTTTTTCCGGTATGGGACACGTGGTAATGTGGTACCACACTGACACAGTCATTTAAACCTGGTTTCGATCAATATTTTAGACGATAACACATGTTAGGTCTGGGTTAGGTCTGGGATTTGCACTCATCAGGCTCATACTTTCCATTCTACACATACTTCTTGAACAGATCCTGGGTATTTTCTGGTTCGGATCACATAGTAATGTGTTACCACACTGAAACAGTCGATTAAACCTGGTTTCGATCACTGTTTTAGAGAGTAACTCATGTTAGGTCTAGGTTTGGCCTGGGATTTGCCCTCATCAGACTCATACTTTCGCGTATTTCTTGTACTTGTTGGATAGATCCTGGGCTTTTTCTGGTTTGGATCACGTACTAATGTGGTACCACACCGAAACAGTCGACTAAACCTGGTCACGATCAATATTTTAGGGGATAACGCATGTTAGGTCTAGGTTAGGTCTGGGATTTGCACTCATCAGGTTCATACTTTCGCATATTTCTCATACTAGATGACCAGATTCTGGGCTTTCGCCGGTATGGGTCACGTAGTAATGTGGTACCACACTGAAACAGTCGACTAAACCTGGTCACGATCAATATTTCAGAGGATAACGCATGAGATGTCTGGGTTAGGTCTGGGATTTGCCCTCTTCAGTCTCATACTTTCCATTCTACACATACTTCTTGAACAGATCCTGGGTATTTTCTGGTTCGGATCACATAGTAATGTGTTACCACACTGAAACAGTCGATTAAACCTGGTTTCGATCACTGTTTTAGAGAGTAACTCATGTTAGGTCTAGGTTTGGCCTGGGATTTGCCCTCATCAGACTCATACTTTCGCATTCTTCTCATACTTGTTGAACAGTACCTGGGTTTTTTCTGCTTTGGATCACTTAGTAATATGGTACCACACTGAAACAGTCAATTAAACCTAGTCTGGGTCAACATTTCAGAGGATTTCGCATGTTAAGTCTGGGTTAGGTCTAGGATTTGCCCTCATCAGGCTCATACTTTCGCATACTTCACATACTTCTTGAACAGATCCTGGGTTTTTTCTGGTTCGGATCACATAGTAATGTGTTATCACACTGAAGCAGTCGATTAAACCTGGTTTCGATCAATATTTTAGAGGATAACTCATGTTAGGTCTGGGTTAGGTCTAGGATTTGCCCTCATCAGGCTCATACTTTCGCATATTTCTCATACTTGATGGCCAGATTCTGGGCTTTTTCCGGTATGGGTCACGTAGTAATGTGGCACCACACTGAAACAGCCGACTAAACCTGGTCACGATCAATATTTTAGGGGATAACGCATGTTAGGTCTAGGTTAAGTCTGGGATTTGCACTCATCAGGCTCATACTTTCGCATATTTCTCATACTTGATGACCAGATTCTGGGCTTTCGCCGGTATGGGTCACGTAGTAATGTGGTACCACACTGAAACAGACGACTAAACCTGGTCTCGATCAATATTTCAGAGGATAACGCATGTTAGGTCTAGGTTAGGCTTGGGATTTGCCCTCATCAGACTCATACTTTCGCATATTTCTCATACTTGATGGCCAGATTCTGGGCTTTCTCCGGTATGGGTCACGTAGTAATGTGGTACCACACTGAAACAGTCGACTAAACCTGGTCTCGATCAATATTTCAGAGGATAACCCATGTTAGGTCTAGGTTAGGCATGGGATTTGCCCTCATCAGACTCATACTTTCGCATTCTTCACATACTTCTTGAACAGATCCTGGGTTTTCTCTGGTTCGGATCACATAGTAATGTGTTACCACACTGAAACAGTCGATTAAACCTGGTTTCGATCACTGTTTTAGAGAGTAACTCATGTTAGGTCTAGGTTTGGTCTGGGATTTGCCCTCATCAGACTCATACTTTCGCATTCTTCTCATACTTGTTGAACTGTACCTGGGTTTTTTCTGCTTTGGATCACTTAGTAATATGGTACCACACCGAAACAGTCAATGAAACCTAGTCTGGGTCAACATTTCAAAGGATTTCGCATGTTAAGTCTGGGTTAGGTCTAGGATTTGCCCTCATCAGGCTCATACTTTCGCATACTTCTCATACTTGATGGATAGATCCTGGACTTTTTCTGGTTTGGATCACGTACTAATGTGGTACCACACTGAAACAGTCTCTTAAACCTGGTTTCGATCAATATCTTAGCGGATAACGCATGTTAGGTCTAGGTTAGGTCCAGGATTTGCTCTCATCAGGCTCATACTTTCCCATATTTCTCATAATTGATGGCCGGATTCTGGGCTTTTTCCGGTATGGATCACGTAGTAATGTGATACCACACTGAAACAGTCGACTAAACCTGGTCACGATCAATAGTTTAGGGGATAACGCATGTTAGGTCTAGGTTAGGCCTGGGATTTGCCCTCATCAGACTCATACTTTCGCGTTCTTCACATACTTCTTGAACAGATCCTGGGGTTTTTCTGGTTCGGACCACATAGTAATGTGTTACCACACTGAAACAGTCGATTAAACCTGGTTTCGACCAATATTTTAGAGGATAACTCATGTTAGGTCTGGGTTAGGTCTAGGATTTGCCGTCATCAGGCTCATACTTTCGCATATTTCTCATACTTGATGGCCAGATTCTGGGCTTTTTCCGGTATGGGACACGTGGTAATGTGGTACCACACTGAAACAGTCAATTAAGCCTAGTCTGGGTCAACATTTCAAAGGATAACGCTTGTTAGGTATAGGTTAGGTCTGGGATTTGCTCACATCAGGCTCATACTTTCGCATATTTAGCAATCTTGTTGGCCAGATCCTGGGCTTCCACTGGTTTGGATCACATAGTAATGTGGTACCACACTGAAACAGTCGACTAAACCTGTTCACGATCAATATTTTAGGAGATAACGCATGTTAGGCCTAGGTAAAGTCTGGGATTTGCACTGATCAGGCTCATACTTTCGCATATTTCTCATACTTGATGGCCGCATTCTGGGCTTTTTTTGGCTTGGATCACGTAGTAATGTGGTACCACACTGAAACAGTCTCTTAAACCTGGTTTCGATCAATATCTTAGCGGATAACGCATGTTAGGTCTAGGTTAGGTCCGGGATTTGTTCTCATCAGGCTCATACTTTCGCATATTTCTCATAATTGATGGCCGGATTCTGGGCTTTTTCCGGTATGGATCACGTAGTAATGTGATACCACACTGAAACAGTCGACTAAACCTGGTCTCGATCAATATTTCAGAGGATAACGCATGAGATGTCTGGGTTAGGTCTGGGATTTGCCCTCTCCAGTCTCATGCTTTCGCATTCTTCACATACTTCTTGAACAGATCCTGGGTTTTTTCTGGTTCGGATCACATAGTAATGTGTTACCACACTGAAACAGTCGATTAAACCTGGTGTCGATCACTGTTTTAGAGAATAACTCATGTTAGGTCTAGGTTTGGTCTGGGATTTGCCCTCATCAGACTCATACTTTCGCGTATTTCTTGTACTTGTTGGATAGATCCTGGGCTTCCACTGGTTTGGATCACATAGTAATGTGGTACCACACTGAAACAGTCGACTAAACCTGGTCACGATCAATATTTTAGGGGATAACGCATGTTAGGTCTAGGTTAGGTCTGGGATTTGCACTCATCAGGCTCATGCTTTCGCACATTTCTCATACTTGATGGCCAGATTCTGATCTTTTTTTTGCTTGGATCACGTAGTAATGGGGTACCACACTCAAATAGTCGATTAAACCTGGTTTCGATCAATGTTTTAGGGGATAACTCATGTTAGGTCTGGGTTAGGTCTAGGATTTGCCCTCACCAGGCTCATACTTTCGCATATTTCTCATACCTGTTGGCCAGATCCCGGGCTCTTTCTGGTTTGGATCACGTTGTAATGTGGTACCACACTGAAACAGTCGACTAAGCTTGCTCACGATCAATATTTTAGAGGATAACGCATGATAGGTATAGGTTAGGTCTGGGATTTGCTCTCATCAGGCTCATACTTTCGCATACTTCTCATACTTGTTGGCCAGATCCTGGGCTCTTTCTGGTTTGGATCACGTTGTAATGTGGTACCACACTGAAACAGTCGACTAAGCTTGCTCACGATCAATATTTTAGAGGATAACGCATGATAGGTATAGGTTAGGTCTGGGATTTGCTCTCATCAGGCTCATACTTTCGCATATTTATCAATCTTGTTGGCCAGATCCTGGGCTTCCACTGGTTTGGATCACGTAGTAATGTGGTACCACACTGAAACAGTCGACTAAACCTGGTCACGATCAATATTTTAGGGGATAACGCATGTTAGATATAGGTTAGGTCTGGGATTTGCTCTCATCAGGCTCATACTTTCGCATTCTTCACATACTTCTTGAACAGATCCTGGGCTTTTTCTGGTTGGGATCACATAGTAATGTGTTACCACACTCAAACAGTCGATTAAACCCGGTTTCCATCAATGTTTTAGAGGATAACTCATGTTAGGTCCGGGTTAGGTCTAGGATTTGCCGTCATCAGGCTCATACTTTCGCATATTTCTGATACTTCTTGGCCAGATTCTGGGCTTTTTCCGGTATGGGACACGTGGTAATGTGGTACGACACTGAAACAGTCAATTAAGCCTAGTCTGGGTCAACATTTCAATGGATAACGCATGTTAGGTATAGGTTTGGTCTGGGATTTGCTCTCATCAGGCTCATACTTTCGCATATTTCTCATACTTGTTGGCCAGATTCTGGGCTTTTTCCGGTATGGGACACGTGGTAATGTGGTACCACACTGACACAGTCATTTAAACCTGGTTTCGATCAATATTTTAGACGATAACACATGTTAGGTCTGGGTTAGGTCTGGGATTTGCACTCATCAGGCTCATACTTCCCATTCTACACATACTTCTTGAACAGATCCTGGGTATTTTCTGGTTCGGATCACATAGTAATGTGTTACCACACTGAAACAGTCGATTAAACCTGGTTTCGATCACTGTTTTAGAGAGTAACTCATGTTAGGTCTAGGTTTGGCCTGGGATTTGCCCTCATCAGACTCATACTTTCGCGTATTTCTTGTACTTGTTGGATAGATCCTGGGCTTTTTCTGGTTTGGATCACGTACTAATGTGGTACCACACTGAAACAGTCGACTAAACCTGGTCACGATCAATATTCTAGGGGATAACGCATGTTAGGTCTAGGTTAGGTCTGGGATTTGCACTCATCAGGCTCATACTTTCGCATATTTCTCATACTAGATGACCAGATTCTGGGCTTTCGCCGGTATGGGTCACGTAGTAATGTGGTACCACACTGAAACAGTCGACTAAACCTGGTCACGATCAATATTTCAGAGGATAACGCATGAGATGTCTGGGTTAGGTCTGGGATTTGCCCTCTTCAGTCTCATACTTTCCATTCTACACATACTTCTTGAACAGATCCTGGGTATTTTCTGGTTCGGATCACATAGTAATGTGTTACCACACTGAAACAGTCGATTAAACCTGGTTTCGATCACTGTTTTAGAGAGTAACTCATGTTAGGTCTAGGTTTGGCCTGGGATTTGCCCTCGTCAGACTCATACTTTCGCATTCTTCTCATACTTGTTGAACAGTACCTGGGTTTTTTCTGCTTTGGATCACTTAGTAATATGGTACCACACTGAAACAGTCAATTAAACCTAGTCTGGGTCAACATTTCAAAGGATTTCGCATGTTAAGTCTGGGTTAGGTCTAGGATTTGCCCTCATCAGGCTCATACTTTCGCATACTTCTCATACTTGATGGATAGATCCTGGGCTTTTTCTGGTTTGGATCACGTACTAATGTGGTACCACACTGAAACAGTCGACTAAACCTGGTCACGATCAATATTTTAGGGGATAACGCATGATATGTCTAGGTTAGGTCTGGGATTTGCACTCATCAGGCACATACTTTCGCATATTTCTCATACTAGATGACCAGATTCTGGGCTTTCGCCGGTATGGGTCACGTACTAATGTGGTACCACACTGAAACAGTCGACTAAACCTGGTCTCGATCAATATTTCAGAGGATAACGCATGTTAGGTCTAGGTTAGGCCTGGGATTTGCCCTCATCAGACTCATACTTTCGCATTCTTCACATACTTCTTGAACAGATCATGGGTTTTTTCTGGTTCGGATCACATAGTAATGTGTTACCACACTGAAGCAGTCGATTAAACCTGGTTTCGATCAATATTTTAGAGGATAACTCATGTTAGGTCTGGGTTAGGTCTAGGATTTGCCTTCATCAAGCTCATACTTTCGCATATTTCTCATACTTGATGGCCAGATTCTGGGCTTTTTCCGGTATGGGTCACGTAGTAATGTGGCACCACACTGAAACAGTCGACTAAACCTGGTCACGATCAATATTTTAGGGGATAACGCATGTTACGTCTAGGTTAAGTCTGGGATTTGCACTCATCAGGCTCATACTTTCGCATAGTTCTCATACTTGATGACCAGATTCTGGGCTTTCGCCGGTATGGGTCACGTAGTAATGTGGTACCACACTGAAACAGTCGACTAAACTTGGTCACGATCAATATTTTAGGGGATAACGCATGTTAGGTCTAGGTTAGTTCTGGGATTTGCACTCATCAGGCTCATACTTTCGCATATTTCTCATACTTGATGGCCAGATTCTGGGCTTTCTCCGGTATGGGTCACGTGGTAATGTGGTACCACACTGAAACAGTCGACTAAATCTGGTCACGATCAATATTTTAGGGGATAACGCATATTAGGTCTAGGTTAGGTCTGGGATTTGCACTCATCAGGCTCATACTTTCGCATATTTCTCATACTTGATGGCCAGATTCTGGGCTTTCTCCGGTATGGGTCACGTAGTAATGTGGTACCACACTGAAACAGTCGACTAAACCTGGTCTCGATCAATATTTCAGAGGATAACACATGTTAGGTCTAGGTTAGGCCTGGGATTTGCCCTCATCAGACTCATACTTTCGCATTCTTCACATACTTCTTGAACAGATCCTGGGTTTTTTCTGGTTCGGATCACATAGTATTGTGGTACCACACTGAAACAGTCGACTAAACCTGGTCTCGATCAACATTTCAAAGGATAACGCATGTTAGGTATAGGTTAGGTCTGGGATTTGCTCTCATCTGGCTCATACTTTCGCATTCTTCACATACTTCTTGAACAGATCCTGGGTTTTTTCTGGTTCGGATCACATAGTAATGTGTTACCACCCTGAAACAGTCGATTAAACCTGGTTTCGATCAATGTTTTAGAGAGTAACTCATGTTAGGTCTAGGTTTGGCCTGGGATTTGCCCTCATCAGACTCATACTTTCGCATTCTTCTCATACTTGTTGAACAGTACCTGGGTTTTTTCTGCTTTGGAACACTTAGTAATATGGTATCACACTGAAACAGTCAATTAAACCTGGTCACGATCAATATTTTAGGGGATAACGCATGTTAGGTCTAGGTTAGGTCTGGGATTTGCTCTCATCAGGCTCATACTTTCGCATATTTATCAATCATGTTCGCCAGATCCTGGGCTTCCACTGGTTTGGATCACGTAGTAATGGGGTACCACACTGAAGCAGACGACTAAACCTGGTCACGATCAATATTTTAGGGGATAACGCATGTTAGGTCTAGGTTAGGTCTGGGATTTGCACTCATCAGGCTCAAACTTTCGCATATTTCTCATACTTGATGGCCAGATTCTGTGCTTTCTCCGGTATGGGTCACATAGTAATGTGTTACCACACAGAAACAGTCGATTAAACCTGGTTTCGATCAATATTTTAGAGGATAACTCATGTTTGGTCTGGGTTAGGTATAGGATTTGCCCTCATCAGGCTCATACTTTCGCCTATTTCTCATACTTGATGGCCAGATTCTGGGCTTTTTCCGGCATGGGTCACGTAGTAATGTGGCACCACACTGAAACAGTCGACTAAACCTGGTCACGATCAATATTTTAGGGGATAACGCATGTTAGGTCTAGGTTAGGCCTGGGATTTGCCCTCATCAGACTCATACTTTCGCATTCTTCACATACTTCTTGAACAGATCCTGGGGTTTTTCTGGTTCGGACCACATAGTAATGTGTTACCACACTGAAACAGTCGATTAAACCTGGTTTCGATCAATATTTTAGAGGATAACTCATGTTAGGTCTGGGTTAGGTCTAGGATTTGCCCTCATCAGGCTCATACTTTCGCATATTTCTCATACTTGATGGCCAGATTCTGGGCTTTTTCCGGTATGGGTCACGTAGTAATGTGGCACCACACTGAAACAGTCGACTAAACCTGGTCACGATCAATATTTTAGGGGATAACGCATGTTAGGTCTAGGTTAGGTCTGGGATTTGCACTCATCAGGCTCATACTTTCACATATTTCTCATACTTGATGACCAGATTCTGGGCTTTCGCCGGTATGGGTCACGTAGTAATGTGGTACCACACTGAAACAGTCGACTAAACTTGGTCACGATCAATATTTTAGGGGATAACGCATGTTAGGTCTAGGTTAGGTCTGGGATTTGCAATCATCAGGCTCATACTTTCGCATATTTCTCATACTTGATGGCCAGATTCTGGGCTTTCTCCGGTATGGGTCACGTGGTAATGTGGTACCACACTGAAACAGTCGACTAAATCTGGTCACGATCAATATTTTAGGGGATAACGCATATTAGGTCTAGGTTAGGTCTGGGATTTGCACTCATCAGGTTCATTCTTTCGCATATTTCTCATACTTGATGGCCAGATTCTGGGCTTTCTCCGGTATGGGTCACGTAGTAATGTGGTACCACACTGAGACAGTCGACTAAACCTGGTCTCGATCAATATTTCAGAGGATAACACATGTTAGGTCTAGGTTAGGCCTGGGATTTGCCCTCATCAGACTCATACTTTCGCATTCTTCACATACTTCTTGAACTGATCCTGGGTTTTTTCTGGTTCGGATCACACAGTATTGTGGTACCACACTGAAACAGTCGACTAAATCTGGTCTCGATCAACATTTCAAAGGATAACGCATGTTAGGTATAGGTTAGGTCTGGGATTTGCTCTCATCTGCCTCATACTTTCGCATTCTTCACATACTTCTTGAACAGATCCTGGGGTTTTTCTGGTTCGGACCACATAGTAATGTGTTACCACACTGAAACAGTCGATTAAACCTGGTTTCGATCAATGTTTTAGAGAGTAACTCATGTTAGGTCTAGGTTTGGCCTGGGATTTGCCCTGATCAGACTCATACTTTCGCATTCTTCTCATACTTGTTGAACAGTACCTGGGTTTTTTCTGCTTTGGAACACTTAGTAATATGGTATCACACTGAAACAGTCAATTAAACCTGGTCACGATCAATATTTTAGGGGATAACGCATGTTAGGTCTAGGTTAGGTCTGGGATTTGCTCTCATCAGGCTCATACTTTCGCATATTTATCAATCATGTTCGCCAGATCCTGGGCTTCCACTGGTTTGGATCACGTAGTAATGGGGTACCACACTGAAACAGACGACTAAACCTGGTCACGATCAATATTTTAGGGGATAACGCATGTTAGGTCTAGGTTAGGTCTGGGATTTGCACTCATCAGGCTCAAACTTTCGCATATTTCTCATACTTGATGGCCAGATTCTGTGCTTTCTCCGGTATGGGTCACATAGTAATGTGTTACCACACAGAAACAGTCGATTAAACCTGGTTTCGATCAATATTTTAGAGGATAACTCATGTTTGGTCTGGGTTAGGTATAGGATTTGCCCTCATCAGGCTCATACTTTCGCCTATTTCTCATACTTGATGGCCAGATTCTGGGCTTTTTCCGGCATGGGTCACGTAGTAATGTGGCACCACACTGAAACAGTCGACTAAACCTGGTCACGATCAATATTTTAGGGGATAACGCATGTTAGGTCTAGGTTAGGCCTGGGATTTGCCCTCATCAGACTCATACTTTCGCATTCTTCACATACTTCTTGAACAGATCCTGGGGTTTTTCTGGTTCGGACCACATAGTAATGTGTTACCACACTGGAACAGTCGATTAAACCTGGTTTCGATCAATATTTTAGAGGATAACTCATGTTAGGTCTGGGTTAGGTCTAGGATTTGCCCTCGTCAGGCTCATACTTTCGCATATTTCTCATACTTGATGGCCAGATTCTGGGCTTTTTCCGGTATGGGTCACGTAGTAATGTGGCACCACACTGAAACAGTCGACTAAACCTGGTCACGATCAATATTTTAGGGGATAACGCATGTTAGGTCTAGGTTAGGTCTGGGATTTGCCCTCATCAGACTCATACTTTCGCATTCTTCACATACTTCTTGAACTGATCCTGGGTTTTTTCTGGTTCGGATCACACAGTATTGTGGTACCACACTGAAACAGTCGACTAAACCTGGTCTCGATCAACATTTCAAAGGATAACGCATGTTAGGTATAGGTTAGGTCTGGGATTTGCTCTCATCTGGCTCATATTTTCGCATATTTATCAATCTTGTTGGCCAGATCCTGGGCTTCCACTGGCTTGGATCAGATAGTAATGTGGTACCACAATGAGACAGTCAATTAAACCTGGTTTCGATCAATATTTTAGAGGATAACACACGTTAGGTCAAGGTTAGGTCTGGGATTTGCACTCATCAGGCTCATACTTTCGCATATTTCTCATACTTGATGGCCAGATTCTGGGCTTTTTTTGGCTTGGATCACGTAGTAATGTGGTACCACACTGAAACAGTCTCTTAAACCTGGTTTCGATCAATATCTTAGCGGATAACGCATGTTAGGTCTAGGTTAGGTCCGGGATTTGCTCTCATCAGGCTCATACTTTCGCATATTTCTCATACTTGATGGCCGGATTCTGGGCTTTTTCCGGTATGGATCACGTAGTAATGTGATACCACACTGAAACAGTCGACTAAACCTGGTCTCGATCAATATTTCAGAGGATAACGCATGAGATGTCTGGGTTAGGTCTGGGATTTGCCCTCTCCAGTCTCATACTTTCGCATTCTTCACATACTTCTTGAACAGATCCTGGGTTTTTTCTGGTTGGGATCACATAGTAATGTGTTACAACACTGAAACAGTCGATTAAACCTGGTTTCGATCAATGTTTTAGAGGATAACTCATGTTAGGTCTGGGTTAGGTCTAGGATTTGCCCTCATCAGGCTTATACTTTCGCATATTTCTCATACTTGTTGGCCAGATTCTGGGCTTTTTCCGGTATGGGTCACGTGGTAATGTGGTACCACACTCAAACAGTCGACTAAACCTGGTCACGATCAATATTTTAGGGGATAACGCATGTTAGGTATAGGTTAGGTCTGGGATTTGCTCTCATCAGGCTCATACTTTCGCATATTTATCAATCATGTTCGCCAGATCCTGGGCTTCCACTGGTTTGGATCACGTAGTAATGGGGTACCACACTGAAACCGACGACTAAACCTGGTCACGATCAATATTTTAGGGGATAACGCATGTTAGGTCTAGGTTAGGCCTGGGATTTGCCCTCATCAGACTCATACTTTCGCATTCTTCACATACTTCTTGAACAGATCCTGGGGTTTTTCTGGTTCGGACCACATAGTAATGTGTTACCACACTGAAACAGTCGATTAAACCTGGTTTCGATCAATATTTTAGAGGATAACTCATGTTAGGTCTGGGTTAGGTCTAGGATTTGCCGTCATGAGGCTCATACTTTCGCATATTTCTCATACTTGATGGCCAGATTCTGGGCTTTTTCCGGTATGGGACACGTGGTAATGTGGTACCACACTGAAACAGTCAATTAAGCCTAGTCTGGGTCAACATTTCGAAGGATAACGCTTGCTAGGTATAGGTTAGGTCTGGGATTTGCTCACATCAGGCTCATACTTTCGCATATTTAGCAATCTTGTTGGCCAGATCCTGGGCTTCCACTGGTTTGGATCACATAGTAATGTGGTACCACACTGAAACAGTCGACTAAACCTGGTCACGATCAATATTTTAGGAGATGACGCATGTTAGGCCTAGGTAAGGTCTGGGATTTGCGCTCATCAGGATCATACTTTCGCACATTTCTCATACTTGGTGGCCAGAGTCTGGGCTTTTTTTGGCTTAGATCACGTAGTAATGTGGTACCAGACTGAAACAGTCAATTAAACCCGGTTTCGATCAACATTTTAGAGGATAACACATGTTAGATCTAGGTTAGGTCTGTGATTTGCACTCATCAGGCTCATACTTTCGCATATTTCTCATACTTGATGGCCAGATTCTGATCTTTTTTTTGCTTGGATCACGAGGTAATGGGGTACCACACTGAAACACTCAATTAAGCCTAGTCTGGGTCAAGATTTCAAAGGATAACGCATGTTAGGTATAGATTTGGTCTGGGATTTGCCCTCATCAGACTCATACTTTCGCATTCTTCACGTACTTCTTGAACAGATCCTGGGTTTTTTCTGGTTGGGATCACGTTGTAATGAGGTACCACACTGAAACCGTCAATTAAACCCGGTTTCGATCAATATTTTAGAGGATAACACATGTTAGATCTAGGTTAGGTCTGTGATTTGCACTCATCAGGCTCATACTTTCGCATATTTCTCATACTTGATGGCCAGATTCTGATCTTTTTTTTGCTTGGATCAGGAGGTAATGGGGTACCACACTGGAACACTCAATTAAGCCTAGTCTGGGTCAAGATTTCAAAGGATAACGCATGTTAGGTACAGGTTAGGTCTGGGATTTGCTCTCATCAGGCTCATACTTTCGCATTCTTCACATACTTCTTGAACAGATCCTGGGCTTTTTCTGGTTGGGATCACATAGTAATGTGTTACCACACTCAAACAGTCGATTAAACCTGGTTTCGATCAATGTTTTAGAGGATAACTCATGTTAGGTCTGGGTTAAGTCAAGGATTTGCCGTCATCAGGCTCATACTTTCGCATATTTCTCATACTTGTTGGCCAGATTCTGGGCTTTTTCCGGTATGGGACACGTGGTAATGTGGTACCACACTGAAACAGTCAATTAAGCCTAGTCTGGGTCAACATTTCAAAGGATAACGCATGTTAGGTATAGGTTAGGTCTGGGATTTGCTCTCATCAGGCTCATACTTTCGCATATTTCTCATACTTGATGGCCAGATTCTGGGCTTTTTCCGGTATGGGTCACGTTGCAATGTGGTACCACACTGAAACAGTCGACTAAGCTTGGTCACGATCAATATTTTAGAGGATAACGCATGTTAGGTATAGGTTAGGTCTGGGATTTGCTCTCATCAGGCTCATACTTTCGCATATTTATCAACCTTGTTGGCCAGATCCTGGGCTTCCACTGGTTTGGATCACGTAGTAATGTGGTACCACACTGAAACAGTCGACTAAACCTGGTCACGATCAATATTTTAGGGGATAATGCATGTTAGGTCTAGGTTAGGTCTGGGATTTGCACTCATCAGGCTCATACTTTCGCATATTTCTCATACTTGATGGCCAGATTCTGGGCTTTCTCCGGTATGGGACACGTGGTAATGTGGTACCACACTGAAACAGTCGACTAAACCTGGTCTCGATCAATATTTCAGAGGATAACGCATGAGATGTCTGGGTTGGGTCTGGGATTTGCCCTCTTCAGTCTCATACTTTCGCATTCTTCACATACTTCTTGAACAGATCCTGGGTTTCTTCTGGTTGGGATCACATAGTAATGTGTTACAACACTGAAGCAGACGACTAAACCTGGTCACGATCAATATTTTAGGGGATAACGCATGTCAGGTCTAGGTTAGGTCTGGGATTTGCACTCATCAGGCTCATACTTTCGCATATTTCTCATACTTGATGGCCAGATTCTGGGCTTTCTCCGGTATGGGTCACGTACTAATGTGGTACCACACTGAAACAGTCGACTAAACCTGGTCACGATCAATATTTTAGGGGATAACGCATGTTAGGTATAGGTTAGGTCTGGGATTTGCTCTCATCAGGCTCATACTTTCGCATATTTATCAATCATGTTCGCCAGATCCTGGGCTTCCACTGGTTTGGATCACGTAGTAATGGGGTACCACACTGAAACAGACGACTAAACCTGGTCACGATCAATATTTTAGGGGATAACGCATGTTAGGTCTAGGTTAGGCCTGGGATTTGCCCTCATCAGACTCATACTTTCGCGTTCTTCACATACTTCTTGAACAGATCCTGGGGTTTTTCTGGTTCGGACCACATAGTAATGTGTTACCACACTGAAACAGACGATTAAACCTGGTTTCGATCAATATTTTAGAGGATAACTCATGTTAGGTCTGGGTTAGGTCTAGGATTTGCCGTCATCAGGCTAATACTTTCGCATATTTCTCATACTTGAAGGCCAGATTCTGGGCTTTTTCCGGTATGGGACACGTGGTAATGTGGTACCACACTGAAACAGTCAATTAAGCCTAGTCTGGGTCAACATTTCAAAGGATAACGCTTGTTAGGTATAGGTTAGGTCTGGGATTTGCTCACATCAGGCTCATACTTTCGCATATTTAGCAATCTTGTTGGCCAGATCCTGGGTTTCCTCTGGTTTGGATCACATAGTAATGTGGTACCACACTGAAACAGTCGACTAAACCTGGTCACGATCAATATTTTAGGAGATTACGCATGTTAGGCCTAGGTAAAGTCTGGGATTTGCACTCATCAGGATCATACTTTCGCACATTTCTCATACTTGATGGCCAGAGTCTGGGCTTTTTGCGGCTTGGATCACGTAGTAATGGGGTACCACACTCAAACAGTCGATTAAACCTGGTTTCGATCAATGTTTTAGGGGATAACTCATGTTAGGTCTGGGTTAGGTCTAGGATTTGCCCTCACCAGGCTCATACTTTCGCATATTTCTCATACCTGTTGGCCAGATCCTGGGCTCTTTCTGGTTTGGATCACGTTGTAATGTGGTACCACACTGAAACAGTCGACTAAGCTTGCTCACGATCAATATTTTAGAGGATAACGCATGATAGGTATAGGTTAGGTCTGGGATTTGCTCTCATCAGGCTCATACTTTCGCATTCTTCTCATACTTGTTGGCCAGATCCTGGGCTCTTTCTGGTTTGGATCACGTTGTAATGTGGTACCACACTGAAACAGTCGACTAAGCTTGGTCACGATCAATATTTTAGAGGATAACGCATGTTAGGTATAGGTTAGGTCTGGGATTTGCTCTCATCAGGCTCATACTTTCGCATATTTATCAATCTTGTTGGCCAGATCCTGGGCTTCCACTGGTTTGGATCACGTAGTAATGTGGTACCACACTGAAACAGTCGACTAAACCTGGTCACGATCAATATTTTAGGGGATAACGCATGTTAGATATAGGTTAGGTCTGGGATTTGCTCTCATCAGGCTCATACTTTCGCATTCTTCACTTACTTCTTGAACAGATCCTGGGCTTTTTCTGGTTGGGATCACATAGTAATGTGTTACCACACTCAAACAGTCGATTAAACCCGGTTTCCATCAATGTTTTAGAGGATAACTCATGTTAGGTCCGGGTTAGGTCTAGGATTTGCCGTCATCAGGCTCATACTTTCGCATATTTCTGATACTTATTGGCCAGATTCTGGGCTTTTTCCGGTATGGGACACGTGGTAATGTGGTACGACACTGAAACAGTCAATTAAGCCTAATCTGGGTCAACATTTCAATGGATAACGCATGTTAGGTATAGGTTAGGTCTGGGATTTGCTCTCATCAGGCTCATACTTTCACATATTTCTCATACTAGATGACCAGATTCTGGGCTTTCGCCGGTATGGGTCACGTAGTAATGTGGTACCACACTGAAACAGTCGACTAAACCTGGTCTCGATCAATATTTCAGAGGATAACGCATGTCAGGTCTAGGTTAGGCCTGGGATTTGCCCTCATCAGACTCATACTTTCGCATTCTTCACATACTTCTTGAACAGATCCTGGGCTTTTTCTGGTTGGGATCACATAGTAATGTGTTACCACACTCAAACAGTCGATTAAACCCGGTTTCCATCAATGTTTTAGAGGATAACTCATGTTAGGTCTGGGTTAGGTCTAGGATTTGCCCTCATCAGGCTCATACTTTCGCATATTTCTCATACTTGATGGCCAGATTCTGATCTTTTTTTTGCTTGGATCACGAGGTAATGGGGTACCACACTCAAAGAGTCGATTAAACCTGGTTTCGATCAATGTTTTAGAGGATAACTCATGGTAGGTCTGGGTTAGGTCTAGGATTTGCCCTCATCAGGCTCATACTTCCGCATATTTCTCATACCTGTTGGCCAGATTCTGGGCTTTTTCCGGTATGGGACACGTGGTAATGTGGTACCACACTGAAACATTCAATTAAGCCTAGTCTGGGTCAAGATTTCAAAGGATAACGCATGTTAGGTATAGATTTGGTCTGGGATTTGCCCTCATCAGACTCATACTTTCGCATATTTCTCGTACTTGTTGGATAGATCCTGGGCTTTTTCTGGTTTGGATCACGTACTAATGTGGTACCACACTGAAACAGTCGACTAAACCTGGTCACGATCAATATTTTAGGGGCTAACGCATGTTAGGTATAGGTTAGGCCTGGGATTTGCCCTCATCAGACTCATACTTTCGCATTCTTCACATACTTCTTGAACAGATCCTGGGTTTTCTCTGGTTCGGATCACATAGTAATGTGTTACCACACTGAAACAGTCGATTAAACCTGGTTTCGATCACTGTTTTAGAGAGTAACTCATGCTAGGTCTAGGTTTGGTCTGGGATTTGCCCTCATCAGACTCATACTTTCGCATTCTTCTCATACTTGTTGAACAGTACCTGGGTTTTTTCTGCTTTGGATCACTTAGTAATATGGTACCACACCGAAACAGTCAATTAAACCTAGTCTGGGTCAACATTTCAAAGGATTTCGCATGTTAAGTCTGGGTTAGGTCTAGGATTTGCCCTCATCAGGCTCATACTTTCGCATACTTCTCATACTTGATGGATAGATCCTGGACTTTTTCTGGTTTGGATCACGTACTAATGTGGTACCACACTGAAACAGTCGACTAAACCTGGTCACGACCAATATTTTAGGGGATAACGCATGTTAGGTCTAGGTTAGGTCTGGGATTTGCCCTCATCAGGCTCATACTTTCGCATATTTCTCATACTTGTTGGCCAGATCCTGGGCTTTTTCTGGTTTGGATCACGTTGTAATGTGGTACCACACAGAAACAGTCGACTAAACTTGGTCACGATCAATATTTTAGAGGATAACGCATGTTAGGTATAGGTTAGGTCTGGGATTTGCTCTCATCAGGCCCTTACTTTCGCATATTTCTGATACTTGAGGGCCAGATTCTGGGCATTTTTTGGCTTGGATCACGTAGTAAAGTGGTACCACACTGAAACAGTCGACTAAACCTGGTCTCGATCAATATTTCAGAGGATAACGTATGTTAGGTCTAGGTTAGGCCTGGGATTTGCACTCATCAGACTCATAATTTCGCATTCTTCACATACTTCTTGAACAGATCCTGGGTTTTTTCTGGTTCGGATCACATAGTAATGTGTTACCACCCTGAAACAGTCGATTAAACCTGGTTTCGATCAATGTTTTAGAGAGTAACTCATGTTAGGTCTAGGTTTGGCCTGGGATTTGCCCTCATCAGACTCATACTTTCGCATTCCTCTCATACTTGTTGAACAGTACCTGGGTTTTTTCTGCTTTGGAACACTTAGTAATATGGTATCACACTGAAACAGTCAATTAAACCTGGTCACGATCAATATTTTAGGGGATAACGCATGTTAGGTCTAGGTTAGGTCTGGGATTTGCTCTCATCAGGCTCATACTTTCGCATATTTATCAATCATGTTCGCCAGATCCTGGGCTTCCACTGGTTTGGATCACGTAGTAATGGGGTACCACACTGAAACAGACGACTAAACCTGGTCACGATCAATATTTTAGGGGATAACGCATGTTAGGTCTAGGTTAGGTCTGGGATTTGCACTCATCAGGCTCAAACTTTCGCATATTTCTCATACTTGATGGCCAGATTCTGTGCTTTCTCCGGTATGGGTCACATAGTAATGTGTTACCACACAGAAACAGTCGATTAAACCTGGTTTCGATCAATATTTTAGAGGATAACTCATGTTTGGTCTGGGTTAGGTATAGGATTTGCCCTCATCAGGCTCATACTTTCGCCTATTTCTCATACTTGATGGCCAGATTCTGGGCTTTTTCCGGCATGGGTCACGTAGTAATGTGGCACCACACTGAAACAGTCGACTAAACCTGGTCACGATCAATATTTTAGGGGATAACGCATGTTAGGTCTAGGTTAGGCCTGGGATTTGCCCTCATCAGACTCATACTTTCGCATTCTTCACATACTTCTTGAACAGATCCTGGGGTTTTTCTGGTTCGGACCACATAGTAATGTGTTACCACACTGAAACAGTCGATTAAACCTGGTTTCGATCAATATTTTAGAGGATAACTCATGTTAGGTCTGGGTTAGGTCTAGGATTTGCCCTCATCAGGCTCATACTTTCGCATATTTCTCATACTTGATGGCCAGATTCTGGGCTTTTTCCGGTATGGGTCACGTAGTAATGTGGCACCACACTGAAACAGTCGACTAATCCTGGTCACGATCAATATTTTAGGGGATAACGCATGTTAGGTCTAGGTTAGGTCTGGGATTTGCAATCATCAGGCTCATACTTTCGCATATTTCTCATACTTGATGGCCAGATTCTGGGCTTTCTCCGGTATGGGTCACGTGGTAATGTGGTACCACACTGAAACAGTCGACTAAATCTGGTCACGATCAATATTTTAGGGGATAACGCATATTAGGTCTAGGTTAGGTCTGGGATTTGCACTCATCAGGTTCATTCTTTCGCATATTTCTCATACTTGATGGCCAGATTCTGGGCTTTCTCCGGTATGGGTCACGTAGTAATGTGGTACCACACTGAGACAGTCGACTAAACCTGGTCTCGATCAATATTTCAGAGGATAACACATGTTAGGTCTAGGTTAGGCCTGGGATTTGCCCTCATCAGACTCATACTTTCGCATTCTTCACATACTTCTTGAACTGATCCTGGGTTTTTTCTGGTTCGGATCACACAGTATTGTGGTACCACACTGAAACAGTCGACTAAACCTGGTCTCGATCAACATTTCAAAGGATAACGCATGTTAGGTATAGGTTAGGTCTGGGATTTGCTCTCATCTGGCACATATTTTCGCATATTTATCAATCTTGTTGGCCAGATCCTGGGCTTCCACTGGCTTGGATCAGATAGTAATGTGGTACCACAATGAGACAGTCAATTAAACCTGGTTTCGATCAATATTTTAGAGGATAACACACGTTAGGTCAAGGTTAGGTCTGGGATTTGCACTCATCAGGCTCATACTTTCGCATATTTCTCATACTTGATGGCCAGATTCTGGGCTTTTTTTGGCTTGGATCACGTAGTAATGTGGTACCACACTGAAACAGTCTCTTAAACCTGGTTTCGATCAATATCTTAGCGGATAACGCATGTTAGGTCTAGGTTAGGTCCGGGATTTGCTCTCATCAGGCTCATAGTTTCGCATATTTCTCATACTTGTTGGCCAGATTCTGGGCTTTTTCCGGTATGGGTCACGTGGTAATGTGGTACCACACTCAAACAGTCGACTAAACCTGGTCACGATCAATATTTTAGGGGATAACGCATGTTAGGTATAGGTTAGGTCTGGGATTTGCTCTCATCAGGCTCATACTTTCGCATATTTATCAATCATGTTCGCCAGATCCTGGGCTTCCACTGGTTTGGATCACGTAGTAATGGGGTACCACACTGAAACCGACGACTAAACCTGGTCACGATCAATATTTTAGGGGATAACGCATGTTAGGTCTAGGTTAGGCCTGGGATTTGCCCTCATCAGACTCATACTTTCGCATTCTTCACATACTTCTTGAACAGATCCTGGGGTTTTTCTGGTTCGGACCACATAGTAATGTGTTACCACACTGAAACAGTCGATTAAACCTGGTTTCGATCAATATTTTAGAGGATAACTCATGTTAGGTCTGGGTTAGGTCTAGGATTTGCCGTCATGAGGCTCATACTTTCGCATATTTCTCATACTTGTTGGCCAGATTCTGGGCTTTTTCCGGTATGGGTCACGTGGTAATGTGGTACCACACTCAAACAGTCGACTAAACCTGGTCACGATCAATATTTTAGGGGATAACGCATGTTAGGTATAGGTTAGGTCTGGGATTTGCTCTCATCAGGCTCATACTTTCGCATATTTCTCATACTTGATGGCCAGATTCTGGGCTTTCTCCGGTATGGGTCACGTAGTAATGTGGTACCACACTGAGACAGTCGACTAAACCTGGTCTCGATCAATATTTCAGAGGATAACACATGTTAGGTCTAGGTTAGGCCTGGGATTTGCCCTCATCAGACTCATACTTTCGCATTCTTCACATACTTCTTGAACTGATCCTGGGTTTTTTCTGGTTCGGATCACACAGTATTGTGGTACCACACTGAAACAGTCGACTAAACCTGGTCTCGATCAACATTTCAAAGGATAACGCATGTTAGGTATAGGTTAGGTCTGGGATTTGCTCTCATCTGGCTCATATTTTCGCATATTTATCAATCTTGTTGGCCAGATCCTGGGCTTCCACTGGCTTGGATCAGATAGTAATGTGGTACCACAATGAGACAGTCAATTAAACCTGGTTTCGATCAATATTTTAGAGGATAACACACGTTAGGTCAAGGTTAGGTCTGGGATTTGCACTCATCAGGCTCATACTTTCGCATATTTCTCATACTTGATGGCCAGATTCTGGGCTTTTTTTGGCTTGGATCACGTAGTAATGTGGTACCACACTGAAACAGTCTCTTAAACCTGGTTTCGATCAATATCTTAGCGGATAACGCATGTTAGGTCTAGGTTAGGTCCGGGATTTGCTCTCATCAGGCTCATAGTTTCGCATATTTCTCATACTTGATGGCCGGATTCTGGGCTTTTTCCGGTATGGATCACGTAGTAATGTGATACCACACTGAAACAGTCGACTAAACCTGGTCACGATCAATATTTTAGGAGATAACGCATGTTAGGCCTAGGTAAGGTCTGGGATTTGCGCTCATCAGGATCATACTTTCGCACATTTCTCATACTTGGTGGCCAGAGTCTGGGCTTTTTTTGGCTTAGATCACGTAGTAATGTGGTACCAGACTGAAACAGTCAATTAAACCCGGTTTCGATCAATATTTTAGAGGATAACACATGTTAGATCTAGGTTAGGTCTGTGATTTGCACTCATCAGGCTCATACTTTCGCATATTTCTCATACTTGATGGCCAGATTCTGATCTTTTTTTTGCTTGGATCACGAGGTAATGGGGTACCACACTGAAACACTCAATTAAGCCTAGTCTGGGTCAAGATTTCAAAGGATAACGCATGTTAGGTATAGATTTGGTCTGAGATTTGCCCTCATCAGACTCATACTTTCGCATTCTTCACGTACTTCTTGAACAGATCCTGGGTTTTTTCTGGTTGGGATCACGTTGTAATGAGGTACCACACTGAAACCGTCAATTAAACCCGGTTTCGATCAATATTTTAGAGGATAACACATGTTAGATCTAGGTTAGGTCTGTGATTTGCACTCATCAGGCTCATACTTTCGCATATTTCTCATACTTGATGGCCAGATTCTGATCTTTTTTTTGCTTGGATCAGGAGGTAATGGGGTACCACACTGGAACACTCAATTAAGCCTAGTCTGGGTCAAGATTTCAAAGGATAACGCATGTTAGGTACAGGTTAGGTCTGGGATTTGCTCTCATCAGGCTCATACTTTCGCATTCTTCACATACTTCTTGAACAGATCCTGGGCTTTTTCTGGTTGGGATCACATAGTAATGTGTTACCACACTCAAACAGTCGATTAAACCTGGTTTCGATCAATGTTTTAGAGGATAACTCATGTTAGGTCTGGGTTAAGTCAAGGATTTGCCGTCATCAGGCTCATACTTTCGCATATTTCTCATACTTGTTGGCCAGATTCTGGGCTTTTTCCGGTATGGGACACGTGGTAATGTGGTACCACACTGAAACAGTCAATTAAGCCTAGTCTGGGTCAACATTTCAAAGGATAACGCATGTTAGGTATAGGTTAGGTCTGGGATTTGCTCTCATCAGGCTCATACTTTCGCATATTTCTCATACTTGATGGCCAGATTCTGGGCTTTTTCCGGTATGGGTCACGTTGTAATGTGGTACCACACTGAAACAGTCGACTAAGCTTGGTCACGATCAATATTTTAGAGGATAACGCATGTTAGGTATAGGTTAGGTCTGGGATTTGCTCTCATCAGGCTCATACTTTCGCATATTTATCAACCTTGTTGGCCAGATCCTGGGTTTCCACTGGTTTGGATCACGTAGTAATGTGGTACCACACTGAAACAGTCGACTAAACCTGGTCACGATCAATATTTTAGGGGATAATGCATGTTAGGTCTAGGTTAGGTCTGGGATTTGCACTCATCAGGCTCATACTTTCGCATATTTCTCATACTTGATGGCCAGATTCTGGGCTTTCTCCGGTATGGGACACGTGGTAATGTGGTACCACACTGAAACAGTCGACTAAACCTGGTCTCGATCAATATTTCAGAGGATAACGCATGAGATGTCTGGGTTGGGTCTGGGATTTGCCCTCTTCAGTCTCATACTTTCGCATTCTTCACATACTTCTTGAACAGATCCTGGGTTTCTTCTGGTTGGGATCACATAGTAATGTGTTACAACACTGAAGCAGACGACTAAACCTGGTCACGATCAATATTTTAGGGGATAACGCATGTCAGGTCTAGGTTAGGTCTGGGATTTGCACTCATCAGGCTCATACTTTCGCATATTTCTCATACTTGATGGCCAGATTCTGGGCTTTCTCCGGTATGGGTCACGTACTAATGTGGTACCACACTGAAACAGTCGACTAAACCTGGTCACGATCAATATTTTAGGGGATAACGCATGTTAGGTATAGGTTAGGTCTGGGATTTGCTCTCATCAGGCTCATACTTTCGCATATTTATCAATCATGTTCGCCAGATCCTGGGCTTCCACTGGTTTGGATCACGTAGTAATGGGGTACCACACTGAAACAGACGACTAAACCTGGTCACGATCAATATTTTAGGGGATAACGCATGTTAGGTCTAGGTTAGGCCTGGGATTTGCCCTCATCAGACTCATACTTTCGCGTTCTTCACATACTTCTTGAACAGATCCTGGGGTTTTTCTGGTTCGGACCACATAGTAATGTGTTACCACACTGAAACAGACGATTAAACCTGGTTTCGATCAATATTTTAGAGGATAACTCATGTTAGGTCTGGGTTAGGTCTAGGATTTGCCGTCATCAGGCTAATACTTTCGCATATTTCTCATACTTGAAGGCCAGATTCTGGGCTTTTTCCGGTATGGGACTCGTGGTAATGTGGTACCACACTGAAACAGTCAATTAAGCCTAGTCTGGGTCAACATTTCAAAGGATAACGCTTGTTAGGTATAGGTTAGGTCTGGGATTTGCTCACATCAGGCTCATACTTTCGCATATTTAGCAATCTTGTTGGCCAGATCCTGGGTTTCTTCTGGTTTGGATCACATAGTAATGTGATACCACACTGAAACAGTCGACTAAACCTGGTCACGATCAATATTTTAGGAGATTACGCATGTTAGGCCTAGGTAAAGTCTGGGATTTGCACTCATCAGGATCATACTTTCGCACATTTCTCATACTTGATGGCCAGAGTCTGGGCTTTTTGCGGCTTGGATCACGTAGTAATGGGGTACCACACTCAAACAGTCGATTAAACCTGGTTTCGATCAATGTTTTAGGGGATAACTCATGTTAGGTCTGGGTTAGGTCTAGGATTTGCCCTCACCAGGCTCATACTTTCGCATATTTCTCATACCTGTTGGCCAGATCCTGGGCTCTTTCTGGTTTGGATCACGTTGTAATGTGGTACCACACTGAAACAGTCGACTAAGCTTGCTCACGATCAATATTTTAGAGGATAACGCATGATAGGTATAGGTTAGGTCTGGGATTTGCTCTCATCAGGCTCATACTTTCGCATTCTTCTCATACTTGTTGGCCAGATCCTGGGCTCTTTCTGGTTTGGATCACGTTGTAATGTGGTACCACACTGAAACAGTCGACTAAGCTTGGTCACGATCAATATTTTAGAGGATAACGCATGTTAGGTATAGGTTAGGTCTGGGATTTGCTCTCATCAGGCTCATACTTTCGCATATTTATCAATCTTGTTGGCCAGATCCTGGGCTTCCTCTGGTTTGGATCACGTAGTAATGTGGTACCACACTGAAACAGTCGACTAAACCTGGTCACGATCAATATTTTAGGGGATAACGCATGTTAGATATAGGTTAGGTCTGGGATTTGCTCTCATCAGGCTCATACTTTCGCATTCTTCACTTACTTCTTGAACAGATCCTGGGCTTTTTCTGGTTGGGATCACATAGTAATGTGTTACCACACTCAAACAGTCGATTAAACCCGGTTTCCATCAATGTTTTAGAGGATAACTCATGTTAGGTCCGGGTTAGGTCTAGGATTTGCCGTCATCAGGCTCATACTTTCGCATATTTCTGATACTTATTGGCCAGATTCTGGGCTTTTTCCGGTATGGGACACGTGGTAATGTGGTACGACACTGAAACAGTCAATTAAGCCTAATCTGGGTCAACATTTCAATGGATAACGCATGTTAGGTATAGGTTAGGTCTGGGATTTGCTCTCATCAGGCTCATACTTTCACATATTTCTCATACTAGATGACCAGATTCTGGGCTTTCGCCGGTATGGGTCACGTCGTAATGTGGTACCACACTGAAACAGTCGACTAAACGTGGTCTCGATCAATATTTCAGAGGATAACGCATGTCAGGTCTAGGTTAGGCCTGGGATTTGCCCTCATCAGACTCATACTTTCGCATTCTTCACATACTTCTTGAACAGATCCTGGGCTTTTTCTGGTTGGGATCACATAGTAATGTGTTACCACACTCAAACAGTCGATTAAACCCGGTTTCCATCAATGTTTTAGAGGATAACTCATGTTAGGTCTGGGTTAGGTCTAGGATTTGCCCTCATCAGGCTCATACTTTCGCATATTTCTCATACTTGATGGCCAGATTCTGGGCTTTTTCCGGTATGGGTCACGTAGTAATGTGGCACCACACTGAAACAGTCGACTAAACCTGGTCACGATCAATACTTTAGGGGATAACGCACGTTAGGTCTAGGTTAAGGCTGGGATTTGCACTCATCAGGCTCATACTTTCGCATATTTCTCATACTTGATGACCAGATTCTGGGCTTTCGCCGGTATGGGTCACGTAGTAATGTGGTACCACACTGAAACAGTCTCTTAAACCTGGTTTCGATCAATATCTTAGCGGATAACGCATGTTAGGTCTAGGTTAGGTCCGGGATTTGCTCTCATCAGGCTCATACTTTCACATATTTCTCATACTTGATGGCCAGATTCTGGGCTTTTTCCGGTATGGATCACGTAGTAATGTGATACCACACTGAAACAGTCGACTAAACCTGGTCTCGATCAATATTTCAGAGGATAACGCATGAGATGTCTGGGTTAGGTCTGGGATTTGCCCTCTCCAGTCTCATGCTTTCGCATTCTTCACATACTTCTTGAACAGATCCTGGGTTTTTTCTGGTTCGGATCACATAGTAATGTGTTACCACACTGAAACAGTCGATTAAACCTGGTGTCGATCACTGTTTTAGAGAATAACTCATGTTAGGTCTAGGTTTGGCCTGGGATTTGCCCTCATCAGACTCATACTTTCGCGTATTTCTTGTACTTGTTGGATAGATCCTGGGCTTTTTCTGGTTTGGATCACGTACTAATGTGGTACCACACTGAAACAGTCGACTAAACCTGGTCACGATCAATATTTTAGGGGATAACGCATGTTAGGTATAGGTTAGGTCTGGGATTTGCTCTCATCAGGCTCATACTTTCGCATATTTATCAATCATGTTCGCCAGATCCTGGGCTTCCACTGGTTTGGATCACGTAGTAATGGGGTACCACTCTGAGACAGACGACTAAACCTGGTCACGGTCAATATTTTAGGGGATAACGCATGTCACGTCTAGGTTAGGTCTGGGATTTGCCCTCATCAGGCTCATACTTTCGCATATTTCTCATACTTGATGGCCAGATTCTGGGCTTTTTCCGGTATGGGTCACGTAGTAATGTGGCACCACACTGAAACAGTCGACTAAACCTGGTCGCGATCAATATTTTAGGGGATAACGCATGTTAGGTCTAGGTTAAGTCTGGGATTTGCACTCATCAGGCTCATACTTTCGCATATTTCTCATACTTGATGACCAGATTCTGGGCTTTCGCCGGTATGGGTCACGTAGTAATGTGGTACCACACTGAAACAGTCGACTAAACTTGGTCACGATCAATATTTTAGGGGATAACGCATGTTAGGTCTAGGTTAGGTCTGGGATTTGCACTCATCAGGCTCATACTTTCGCATATTTCTCATACTTGATGGCCAGATTCTGGGCTTTCTCCGGTATGGGTCACGTGGTAATGTGGTACCACACTGAAACAGTCGACTAAATCTGGTCAGGATCAATATTTTAGGGGATAACGCATATTAGGTCTAGGTTAGGTCTGGGATTTGCACTCATCAGGCTCATACTTTCGCATATTTCTCATACTTGATGGCCAGATTCTGGGCTTTCTCCGGTATGGGTCACGTAGTAATGTGGTACCACACTGAAACAGTCGACTAAACCTGGTCTCGATCAATATTTCAGAGGATAACACATGTTAGGTCTAGGTTAGGCCTGGGATTTGCCCTCATCAGACTCATACTTTCGCATTCTTCACATACTTCTTGAACAGATCCTGGGTTTTTTCTGGTTCGGATCACATAGTATTGTGGTACCACACTGAAACAGTCGACTAAACCTGGTCTCGATCAACATTTCAAAGGATAACGCATGTTAGGTATAGGTTAGGTCTGGGATTTGCTATCATCTGGCTCATATTTTCGCATATTTATCAATCTTGTAGGCCAGATCCTGGGCTTCCACTGGCTTGGATCAGATAGTAATGTGGTACCACAATGAGACAGTCAATTAAACCTGGTTTCGATCAATATTTTAGAGGATAACACACGTTAGGTCAAGGTTAGGTCTGGGATTTGCACTCATCAGGCTCATACTTTCGCATATTTCTCATACTTGATGGCCAGATTCTGGGCTTTTTTTGGCTTGGATCACGTAGTAATGTGGTACCACACTGAAACAGTCTCTTAAACCTGGTTTCGATCAATATCTTAGCGGATAACGCATGTTAGGTCTAGGTTAGGTCCGGGATTTGCTCTCATCAGGCTCATACTTTCGCATATTTCTCATACTTGATGGCCGGATTCTGGGCTTTTTCCGGTATGGATCACGTAGTAATGTGATACCACACTGAAACAGTCGACTAAACCTGGTCTCGATCAATATTTCAGAGGATAACGCATGAGATGTCTGGGTTAGGTCTGGGATTTGCCCTCTCCAGTCTCATGCTTTCGCATTCTTCACATACTTCTTGAACAGATCCTGGGTTTTTTCTGGTTCGCATCACATAGTAATGTGTTACCACACTGAAACAGTCGATTAAACCTGGTGTCGATCACTGTTTTAGAGAATAACACATGTTAGGTCTAGGTTTGGCCTGGGATTTGCCCTCATCAGACTCATACTTTCGCGTATTTCTTGTACTTGTTGGATAGATCCTGGGCTTTTTCTGGTTTGGATCACGTACTAATGTGGTACCACACTGAAACAGTCGACTAAACCTGGTCACGATCAATATTTTAGGGGATAACGCATGTTAGGTATAGGTTAGGTCTGGGATTTGCTCTCATCAGGCTCATACTTTCGCATATTTATCAATCATGTTCGCCAGATCCTGGGCTTCCACTGGTTTGGATCACGTAGTAATGGGGTACCACTCTGAGACAGACGACTAAACCTGGTCACGGTCAATATTTTAGGGGATAACGCATGTCAGGTCTAGGTTAGGTCTGGGATTTGCACTCATCAGGCTCATGCTTTCGCATATTTCTCATACTTGATGGCCAGATTCTGGGCTTTCTCCGGTACGGGTCACGTAGTAATGTGGTACCACACTGAAACAGTCGACTAAACCTGGTCTCGATCAATATTTCAGAGGATAACGCATGTTAGGTCTAGGTTTTACTTGGGATTTGCCCTCATCAGACTCATACTTTCGTATTCTTCACATACTTCTTGAACAGATCCTGGGCTTCCACTGGTTTAGATCACATAGTAATGTGGTACCACACTGAAACAGTCGACTAAACCTGGTCACGATCAATATTTTAGGAGATAAAGCATGTTAGGCCTAGGTAAGGTCTGGGATTTGCACCCATCAGGATCATACTTTCGCACATTTCTCATACTTGATGGCCAGAGTCTGGGCTTTTTTTGGCTTAGATCACGTACTAATGTGGTACCAAACTGAAATAGTCAATTAAACCCGGTTTCGATCAATATTTTAGAGGATAACACATGTTAGATCTAGGTTAGGTCTGTGATTTGCACTCATCAGGCTCATACTTTCGCATATTTCTCATACTTGATGGCCAGATTCTGATCTTTTTTTTTGCTTGGATCACGTGGTAATGGGGTACCACACTCAAAGAGTCGATTAAACCTGGTTTCGATCAATGTTTTAGAGGATAACTCATGTTAGGTCTGGGTTAAGTCAAGGATTTGCCGTCATCAGGCTCATACTTTCGCATATTTCTCATACTTGTTGGCCAGATTCTGGGCTTTTTCCGGTATGGGACACGTGGTAATGTGGTACCACACTGAAACAGTCAATTAAGCCTAGTCTGGGTCAACATTTCAAAGGATAACGCATGTTAGGTATAGGTTAGGTCTGGGATTTGCTCTCATCAGGCTCATACTTTCGCATATTTCTCATACTTGATGGCCAGATTCTGGGCTTTTTCCGGTATGGGTCACGTTGTAATGTGGTACCACACTGAAACAGTCGACTAAGCTTGGTCACGATCAATATTTTAGAGGATAACGCATGTTAGGTATAGGTTAGGTCTGGGATTTGCTCTCATCAGGCTCATACTTTCGCATATTTATCAACCTTGTTGGCCAGATCCTGGGCTTCCACTGGTTTGGATCACGTAGTAATGTGGTACCACACTGAAACAGTCGACTAAACCTGGTCACGATCAATATTTTAGGGGATAATGCATGTTAGGTCTAGGTTAGGTCTGGGATTTGCACTCATCAGGCTCATACTTTCGCATATTTCTCATACTTGATGGCCAGATTCTGGGCTTTCTCCGGTATGGGACACGTGGTAATGTGGTACCACACTGAAACAGTCGACTAAACCTGGTCTCGATCAATATTTCAGAGGATAACGCATGAGATGTCTGGGTTGGGTCTGGGATTTGCCCTCTTCAGTCTCATACTTTCGCATTCTTCACATACTTCTTGAACAGATCCTGGGTTTCTTCTGGTTGGGATCACATAGTAATGTGTTACAACACTGAAGCAGACGACTAAACCTGGTCACGATCAATATTTTAGGGGATAACGCATGTCAGGTCTAGGTTAGGTCTGGGATTTGCACTCATCAGGCTCATACTTTCGCATATTTCTCGTACTTGTTGGATAGATCCTGGGCTTTTTCTGGTTTGGATCACGTACTAATGTGGTACCACACTGAAACAGTCGACTAAACCTGGTCACGATCAATATTTTAGGGGCTAACGCATGTTAGGTATAGGTTAGGTCTGGGATTTGCTCTCATCAGGCTCATACTTTCGCATATTTATCAATCATGTTCGCCAGATCCTGGGCTTCCACTGGTTTGGATCACGTAGTAATGGGGTACCACACTGAAACAGACGACTAAACCTGGTCACGATCAATATTTTAGGGGATAACGCATGTCAGGTCTAGGTTAGGTCTGGGATTTGCACTCATCAGGCTCATACTTTCGCATATTTCTCATACTTGATGGCCAGATTCTGGGCTTTCTCCGGTATGGGTCACGTAGTAATGTGGTACCACACTGAAACAGTCGACTAAGCCTGGTCTCGATCAATATTTCAGAGGATAACCCATGTTAGGTCTAGGTTAGGCCTGGGATTTGCCCTCATCAGACTCGTACTTTCGCATTCTTCACATACTTCTTGAACAGATCCTGGGTTTTCTCTGGTTCGGATCACATAGTAATGTGTTACCACACTGAAACAGTCGATTAAACCTGGTTTCGATCACTGTTTTAGAGAGTAACTCATGTTAGGTCTAGGTTTGGTCTGGGATTTGCCCTCATCAGACTCATACTTTCGCATTCTTCTCATACTTGTTGAACAGTACCTGGGTTTTTTCTGCTTTGGATCACTTAGTAATATGGTACCACACCGAAACAGTCAATTAAACCTAGTCTGGGTCAACATTTCAAAGGATTTCGCATGCTAAGTCTGGGTTAGGTCTAGGATTTGCCCTCATCAGGCTCATACTTTCGCATACTTCTCATACTTGATGGATAGATCCTGGACTTTTTCTGGTTTGGATCACGTACTAATGTGGTACCACACTGAAACAGTCGACTAAACCTGGTCACGACCAATATTTTAGGGGATAACGCATGTTAGGTCTAGGTTAGGTCTGGGATTTGCCCTCATCAGGCTCATACTTTCGCATATTTCTCATACTTGTTGGCCAGATCCTGGGCTTTTTCTGGTTTGGATCACGTTGTAATGTGGTACCACACAGAAACAGTCGACTAAACTTGGTCACGATCAATATTTTAGAGGATAACGCATGTTAGGTATAGGTTAGGTCTGGGATTTGCTCTCATCAGGCCCTTACTTTCGCATATTTCTGATACTTGAGGGCCAGATTCTGGGCTTTTTTTGGCTTGGATCACGTAGTAAAGTGGTACCACACTGAAACAGTCGACTAAACCTGGTCTCGATCAATATTTCAGAGGATAACGTACGTTAGGTCTAGGTTAGGCCTGGGATTTGCACTCATCAGACTCATACTTTCGCATTCTTCACATACTTCTTGAACAGATCCTGGGTTTTTTCTGGTTCGGATCACATAGTAATGTGTTACCACCCTGAAACAGTCGATTAAACCTGGTTTCGATCAATGTTTTAGAGAGTAACTCATGTTAGGTTTAGGTTTGGCCTGGGATTTGCCCTCATCAGACTCATACTTTCGCATTCCTCTCATACTTGTTGAACAGTACCTGGGTTTTTTCTGCTTTGGATCACTTAGTAATATGGTATCACACTGAAACAGTCAATTAAACCTGGTCACGATCCATATTTTAGGGGATAACGCATGTTAGGTCTAGGTTAGGTCTGGGATTTGCTCTCATCAGGCTCATACTTTCGCATATTTATCAATCATGTTCGCCAGATCCTGGGCTTCCACTGGTTTGGATCACGTAGTAATGGGGTACCACACTGAAACAGACGACTAAACCTGGTCACGATCAATATTTTAGGGGATAACGCATGTTAGGTCTAGGTTAGGTCTGGGATTTGCACTCATCAGGCTCAAACTTTCGCATATTTCTCATACTTGATGGCCAGATTCTGGGCTTTCTCCGGTATGGGTCACGTAGTAATGTGGTACCACACTGTAACAGTCGACTAAACCTGGTCTCGATCAATATTTCAGAGGATAACGCATGTTAGGTCTAGGTTAGGCCTGGGATTTGCCCTCATCAGACTCATACTTTCGCATTCTTCACATACTTCTTGAACAGATCCTGGGTTTTTTCTGGTTCGGATCACATAGTAATGTGTTACCACACAGAAACAGTCGATTAAACCTTGTTACGATCAATATTTTAGAGGATAACGCATGTTAGGTCTCGGTTAGGTCTGGGATTTGCACTCATCAGGCTCATACTTTCGCATATTTCTCATACTTGATGGCCAGATTCTGGGCTTTCTCCGGTATGGGTCACGTAGTAATGTGGTACCACACTGATACAGTCGACTAAACCTGGTCTCGATCAATATTTCAGAGGATAACGCATGTTAGGTCTAGGTTAGGCCTGGGGATTGCACTCATCAGACTCATACTGTCGCATTCTTCACATACTTCTTGAACAGATCCTGGGTTTTTTCTGGTTCGGATCACATAGTATTGTGGTACCACACTGAAGCAGTCGACTAAACCTGGTCTCGATCAACATTTCAAAGGATAACGCATGTTAGGTATAGGTTAGGTCTGGGATTTGCTTTCATCTGGCTCATATTTTCGCATATTTATCAATCTTGTTGGCCAGATCCTGGGCTTCCACTGGCTTGGATCAGATAGTAATGTGGTACCACAATGAGACAGTTAATTAAACCTGGTTTCGATCAGTATTTTAGAGGATAACACACGTTAGGTCAAGGTTAGGTCTGGGGTTTGCACTCATCAGGCTCATACTTTCGCATATTTCTCATACTTGATGGCCAGATTCTGGGCTTTTTTTGTCTTGGATCACGTAGTAATGTGGTACCACACTGAAACAGTCTATTAAACCTGGTTTCGATCAATATCTTAGCGGATAACGCATGTTAGGTCTAGGTTAGGTCTGGGATTTGCTCTCATCAGGCTCATACTTTCGCATATTTCTCATACTTGATGGCCGGATTCTGGGCTTTTTCCGGTATGGATCACGTAGTAATGTGGTACCACACTGAAACAGTCAATTAAGCCTAGTCTGGGTCAACATTTCAATGGATAACGCATGTTAGGTATAGATTTGGTCTGGGATTTGCACTCATCAGGCTCATACTTTCGCATATTTCTCATACTTGATGGCCGGATTCTGAGCTTTTTCCGGTATGGGTCACGTAGTAATGTGATACCACACTGAAACAGTCGACTAAACCTGGTCACGATCAATATTTTAGGGGATAACGCATGTTAGGTCTAGGTTAGGTCTGGGATTTGCACTCATCAGGCTCATACTTTCGCAATCTTCACATACTTCTTGAACAGATCCTGGGTTTTTTCTGGTTGGGATCACATAGTAATGTGTTACAACACTGAAACAGTCGATTAAACCTGGTTTCGATCAATATTTTAGAGGATAACTCATGTTAGGTCTGGGTTAGGTCTAGAATTTGCCCTCATCGGGCTCATACTTTCGCATATTTCTCATACTTGATGGCCAGATTCTGGGGTTTTTTTGGCTTGGATCACGTAGTAATGTGGTACCACACTGAAACAGTCTATTAAACCTGGTTTCGATCAATATCTTAGCGGATAACGCATGTTAGGTCTAGGTTAGGTCTGGGATTTGCTCTCATCAGGCTCATACTTTCGCATATTTCACATACTTGATGGCCGGATTTTGGGCTTTTTCCGGTATGGATCACGTAGTAATGTGATACCACACTGAAACAGTCGACTAAACCGGGTCTCGATCAATATTTCAGAGGATAACACATGAGATGTCTGGGTTAGGTCTGGGATATGCCCTCTCCAGTCTCATACTTTCGCATTCTTCACATACTTCTTGAACAGATCCTGGGTTTTTTCTGGTTGGGATCACATAGTAATGTGGTACCACACTGACACAGACAATTAAACCTGGTTTCGATCAATATTTTAGGGGATAACACATGTTAGGTCTAGGTTAGCTCTGGGATTTGCACTCATCAGGATCATACCTTCGCATATTTCTCATACTTCATGGCCAGATTCTGGGCTTTTTTTGGCTTAGATCACGTAGTAATGTGGTACCAAACTGAAACAGTCAATTAAACCCGGTTTCGATCAATATGTTACAGGATAACACATGTTTGGTCTAGGTTAGGTCTGGGATTTGCACTCATCATGCTCATACTTTCGCATATTTCTCATACTTGATGGCCAGATTCTGATCTTTCTTTTGCTTGGATCACGTAGTAATGGGGTACCACACTGAAACAGTCGATTAAACCTGGTTTCGATCAATGTTTTAGAGGATAACTCATGTTAGGTCTGGGTTAGGTCTAGGATTTGCCCTCATCAGGCTCATACTTTCGCATATTTCTCATACTTGTTGGCCAGATTCTGGGCTTTTTCCGGTATGGGTCACGTGGTAATGTGGTCCAACACTCAAACAGTCAATTAAGCCTCGTAGGGGTCAACATTTCAAAGGATAACGCATGTTAGGTATAGATTTGGTCTGGGATTTGCCCTCATCAGACTCATACTTTCGCATTCTTCACGTACTTCTTGAACAGATCCTGGGTTTTTTCTGGTTGGGATCACGTTGTAATGTGGTACCACACTGAAACAGTCGACTAAACCTGGTCACGATCAATATTCTAGGGGATAACGCATGTTAGGTCTAGGATAGGACTGGGATTTGCACTCATCAGGCTCATACTTTCGCATATTTCTCATACTTGATGGCCAGATTCTGACCTTTCTCCGGTATGGGTCACGTAGTAATGTGGTACCACACTGAAACAGTCGACTAAACCTGGTCGCGATCAATATTTCAGAGGATAACGCATGTTCGGTCTAGGTTAGGCCTGGGATTTGCCCTCATCAGACTCATACTTTCGCATTCTTTACGTACTTCTTGAACAGATCCTGGGTTTTTTCTGGTTGGGATCACGCTGTAATGTGGTATCACACTGAAACAGTCGACTAAACCTGGTCACGATCAATATTTTAGGGGATAACGCATGTTAGGTCTAGGGTAGGTCTGGGATTTGCTCTCATTAGGCTCATACTTTCGCTTATTTCTCATACTTGATGGCCAGATTCTGGGCTTTCTCCGGTATGGGTCACGTAGTAATGTGGTACCACACTGAAACAGTCGACTAAACCTGGTCTCGATCAATATTTCAGAGGATAACGCATGTTAGGTCTAGGTTTTACTTGGGATTTGCCCTCATCAGACTCATACTTTCGTATTCTTCACATACTTCTTGAACAGATCCTGGGCTTCCACTGGTTTAGATCACATAGTAATGTGGTACCACACTGAAACAGTCGACTAAACCTGGTCACGATCAATATTTTAGGAGATAAAGCATGTTAGGCCTAGGTAAGGTCTGGGATTTGCACCCATCAGGATCATACTTTCGCACATTTCTCATACTTGATGGCCAGAGTCTGGGCTTTTTTTGGCTTAGATCACGTAGTAATGTGGTACCAAACTGAAATAGTCAATTAAACCCGGTTTCGATCAATATTTTAGAGGATAACACATGTTAGATCTAGGTTAGGTCTGTGATTTGCACTCATCAGGCTCATACTTTCGCATATTTCTCATACTTGATGGCCAGATTCTGATCTTTTTTTTTGCTTGGATCACGTGGTAATGGGGTACCACACTCAAAGAGTCGATTAAACCTGGTTTCGATCAATGTTTTAGAGGATAACTCATGGTAGGTCTGGGTGAGGTCTAGGATTTGCCCTCATCAGGCTCATACTTTCGCATATTTCTCATACCTGTCGGCCAGATTCTGGGCTTTTTCCGGTATGGGACACGTGGTAATGTGGTACCACACTGAAACACTCAATTAAGCCTAGTCTGGGTCAAGATTTCAAAGGATAACGCATGTTAGGTATAGATTTGGTCTGGGATTTGCCCTCATCAGACTCATACTTTCGCATATTTCTCGTACTTGTTGGATAGATCCTGGGCTTTTTCTGGTTTGGATCACGTACTAATGTGGTACCACACTGAAACAGTCGACTAAACCTGGTCACGATCAATATTTTAGGGGCTAACGCATGTTAGGTATAGGTTAGGTCTGGGATTTGCTCTCATCAGGCTCATACTTTCGCATATTTATCAATCATGTTCGCCAGATCCTGGGCTTCCACTGGTTTGGATCACGTAGTAATGGGGTACCACACTGAAACAGACGACTAAACCTGGTCACGATCAATATTTTAGGGGATAACGCATGTCAGGTCTAGGTTAGGTCTGGGATTTGCACCCATCAGGCTCATACTTTCGCATATTTCTCATACTTGATGGCCAGATTCTGGGCTTTCTCCGGTATGGGTCACGTACTAATGTGGTACCACACTGAAACAGTCGACTAAGCCTGGTCTCGATCAATATTTCAGAGGATAACCCATGTTAGGTCTAGGTTAGGCCTGGGATTTGCCCTCATCAGACTCGTACTTTCGCATTCTTCACATACTTCTTGAACAGATCCTGGGTTTTCTCTGGTTCGGATCACATAGTAATGTGTTACCACACTGAAACAGTCGATTAAACCTGGTTTCGATCACTGTTTTAGAGAGTAACTCATGTTAGGTCTAGGTTTGGTCTGGGATTTGCCCTCATCAGACTCATACTTTCGCATTCTTCTCATACTTGTTGAACAGTACCTGGGTTTTTTCTGCTTTGGATCACTTAGTAATATGGTACCACACCGAAACAGTCAATTAAACCTAGTCTGGGTCAACATTTCAAAGGATTTCGCATGTTAAGTCTGGGTTAGGTCTAGGATTTGCCCTCATCAGGCTCATACTTTTGCATACTTCTCATACTTGATGGATAGATCCTGGACTTTTTCTGGTTTGGATCACGTACTAATGTGGTACCACACTGAAACAGTCGACTAAACCTGGTCACGACCAATATTTTAGGGGATAACGCATGTTAGGTCTAGGTTAGGTCTGGGATTTGCCCTCATCAGGCTCATACTTTCGCATATTTCTCATACTTGTTGGCCAGATCCTGGGCTTTTTCTGGTTTGGATCACGTTGTAATGTGGTACCACACAGAAACAGTCGACTAAACTTGGTCACGATCAATATTTTAGAGGATAACGCATGTTAGGTATAGGTTAGGTCTGGGATTTGCTCTCATCAGGCCCTTACTTTCGCATATTTCTGATACTTGAGGGCCAGATTCTGGGCTTTTTTTGGCTTGGATCACGTAGTAAAGTGGTACCACACTGAAACAGTCGACTAAACCTGGTCTCGATCAATATTTCAGAGGATAACGTACGTTAGGTCTAGGTTAGGCCTGGGATTTGCACTCATCAGACTCATACTTTCGCATTCTTCACATACTTCTTGAACAGATCCTGGGTTTTTTCTGGTTCGGATCACATAGTAATGTGTTACCACCCTGAAACAGTCGATTAAACCTGGTTTCGATCAATGTTTTAGAGAGTAACTCATGTTAGGTTTAGGTTTGGCCTGGGATTTGCCCTCATCAGACTCATACTTTCGCATTCCTCTCATACTTGTTGAACAGTACCTGGGTTTTTTCTGCTTTGGATCACTTAGTAATATGGTATCACACTGAAACAGTCAATTAAACCTGGTCACGATCCATATTTTAGGGGATAACGCATGTTAGGTCTAGGTTAGGTCTGGGATTTGCTCTCATCAGGCTCATACTTTCGCATATTTATCAATCATGTTCGCCAGATCCTGGGCTTCCACTGGTTTGGATCACGTAGTAATGGGGTACCACACTGAAACAGACGACTAAACCTGGTCACGATCAATATTTTAGGGGATAACGCATGTTAGGTCTAGGTTAGGTCTGGGATTTGCACTCATCAGGCTCAAACTTTCGCATATTTCTCATACTTGATGGCCAGATTCTGGGCTTTCTCCGGTATGGGTCACGTAGTAATGTGGTACCACACTGTAACAGTCGATTAAACCTTGTTACGATGAATATTTTAGAGGATAACTCATGTTTGGTCTGGGTTAGGTCTGGGATTTGCCCTCATCAGGCTCATACTTTCGCCTATTTCTCATACTTGATGGCCAGATTCTGGGCTTTTTCCGGTATGGGTCACGTAGTAATGTGGCACCACACTGAAACAGTCGACTAAACCTGGTCACGATCAATATTTTAGGGGATAACGCATGTTAGGTCTCGGTTAGGTCTGGGATTTGCACTCATCAGACTCATACTGTCGCATTCTTCACATACTTCTTGAACAGATCCTGGGTTTTTTCTGGTTCGGATCACATAGTATTGTGGTACCACACTGAAGCAGTCGACTAAACCTGGTCTCGATCAACATTTCACAGGATAACGCATGTTAGGTATAGGTTAGGTCTGGGATTTGCTTTCATCTGGCTCATATTTTCGCATATTTATCAATCTTGTTGGCCAGATCCTGGGCTTCCACTGGCTTGGATCAGATAGTAATGTGGTACCACAATGAGACAGTTAATTAAACCTGGTTTCGATCAGTATTTTAGAGGATAACACACGTTAGGTCAAGGTTAGGTCTGGGGTTTGCACTCATCAGGCTCATACTTTCGCATATTTCTCATACTTGATGGCCAGATTCTGGGCTTTTTCCGGTATGGATCACGTAGTAATGTGGTACCACACTGAAACAGTCAATTAAGCCTAGTCTGGGTCAACATTTCAATGGATAACGCATGTTAGGTATAGATTTGGTCTGGGATTTGCACTCATCAGGCTCATACTTTCGCATATTTCTCATACTTGATGGCCGGATTCTGAGCTTTTTCCGGTATGGGTCACGTAGTAATGTGGTACCACACTGAAACAGTTGACTAAACCTGGTCACGATCAATATTTTAGGGGATAACGCATGTTAGGTCTAGGTTAGGTCTGGGATTTGCACTCATCAGGCTCATACTTTCGCAATCTTCACATACTTCTTGAACAGATCCTGGGTTTTTTCTGGTTGGGATCACATAGTAATGTGTTACAACACTGAAACAGTCGATTAAACCTGGTTTCGATCAATATTTTAGAGGATAACTCATGTTAGGTCTGGGTTAGGTCTAGAATTTGCCCTCATCGGGCTCATACTTTCGCATATTTCTCATACTTGATGGCCAGATTCTGGGGTTTTTTTGGCTTGGATCACGTAGTAATGTGGTACCACACTGAAACAGTCTATTAAACCTGGTTTCGATCAATATCTTAGCGGATAACGCATGTTAGGTCTAGGTTAGGTCTGGGATTTGCTCTCATCAGGCTCATACTTTCGCATATTTCACATACTTGATGGCCGGATTTTGGGCTTTTTCCGGTATGGATCACGTAGTAATGTGATACCACACTGAAACAGTCGACTAAACCTGGTCTCGATCAATATTTCAGAGGATAACACATGAGATGTCTGGGTTAGGTCTGGGATATGCCCTCTCCAGTCTCATACTTTCGCATTCTTCACATACTTCTTGAACAGATCCTGGGTTTTTTCTGGTTGGGATCACATAGTAATGTGGTACCACACTGACACAGACAATTAAACCTGGTTTCGATCAATATCTTAGCGGATAACGCATGTTAGGTCTAGGTTAGGTCTGGGATTTGCTCTCATCAGGCTCATACTTTCGCATATTTCTCATACTTGATGGCCGGATTCTGGGCTTTTTCCGGTATGGATCACGTAGTAATGTGGTACCACACTGAAACAGTCAATTAAGCCTAGTCTGGGTCAACATTTCAATGGATAACGCATGTTAGGTATAGATTTGGTCTGGGATTTGCACTCATCAGGCTCATACTTTCGCATATTTCTCATACTTGATGGCCGGATTCTAAGCTTTTTCCGGTATGGGTCACGTAGTAATGTGGTACCACACTGAAACAGTCGACTAAACCTGGTCACGATCAATATTTTAGGGGATAACGCATGTTAGGTCTAGGTTAGGTCTGGGATTTGCACTCATCAGGCTCATACTTTCGCAATCTTCACATACTTCTTGAACAGATCCTGGGTTTTTTCTGGTTGGGATCACATAGTAATGTGTTACAACACTGAAACAGTCGATTAAACCTGGTTTCGATGAATATTTTAGAGGATAACTCATGTTAGGTCTGGGTTAGGTCTAGAATTTGCCCTCATCGGGCTCATACTTTCGCATATTTCTCATACTTGATGGCCAGATTCTGGGGTTTTTTTGGCTTGGATCACGTAGTAATGTGGTACCACACTGAAACAGTCTATTAAACCTGGTTTCGATCAATATCTTAGCGGATAACGCATGTTAGGTCTAGGTTAGGTCTGGGATTTGCTCTCATCAGGCTCATACTTTCGCATATTTCACATACTTGATGGCCGGATTTTGGGCTTTTTCCGGTATGGATCACGTAGTAATGTGATACCACACTGAAACAGTCGACTAAACCTGGTCTCGATCAATATTTCAGAGGATAACACATGAGATGTCTGGGTTAGGTCTGGGATATGCCCTCTCCAGTCTCATACTTTCGCATTCTTCACATACTTCTTGAACAGATCCTGGGTTTTTTCTGGTTGGGATCACATAGTAATGTGGTACCACACTGACACAGACAATTAAACCTGGTTTCGATCAATATTTTAGGGGATAACACATGTTAGGTCTAGGTTAGCTCTGGGATTTGCACTCATCAGGATCATACCTTCGCATATTTCTCATACTTCATGGCCAGATTCTGGGCTTTTTTTGGCTTAGATCACGTAGTAATGTGGTACCAAACTGAAACAGTCAATTAAACCCGGTTTCGATCAATATGTTACAGGATAACACATGTTTGGTCTGGGTTAGGTCTGGGATTTGCACTCATCATGCTCATACTTTCGCATATTTCTCATACTTGATGGCCAGATTCTGATCTTTCTTTTGCTTGGATCACGTAGTAATGGGGTACCACACTGAAACAGTCGATTAAACCTGGTTTCGATCAATGTTTTAGAGGATAACTCATGTTAGGTCTGGGTTAGGTCTAGGATTTGCCCTCATCAGGCTCATACTTTCGCATATTTCTCATACTTGTTGGCCAGATTCTGGGCTTTTTCCGGTATGGGTCACGTGGTAATGTGGTCCAACACTCAAACAGTCAATTAAGCCTCGTAGGGGTCAACATTTCAAAGGATAACGCATGTTAGGTATAGATTTGGTCTGGGATTTGCCCTCATCAGACTCATACTTTCGCATTCTTCACGTACTTCTTGAACAGATCCTGGGTTTTTTCTGGTTGGGATCACGTTGTAATGTGGTACCACACTGAAACAGTCGACTAAACCTGGTCACGATCAATATTCTAGGGGATAACGCATGTTAGGTCTAGGATAGGACTGGGATTTGCACTCATCAGGCTCATACTTTCGCATATTTCTCATACTTGATGGCCAGATTCTGACCTTTCTCCGGTATGGGTCACGTAGTAATGTGGTACCACACTGAAACAGTCGACTAATCCTGGTCGCGATCAATATTTCAGAGGATAACGCATGTTCGGTCTAGGTTAGGCCTGGGATTTGCCCTCATCAGACTCATACTTTCGCATTCTTTACGTACTTCTTGAACAGATCCTGGGTTTTTTCTGGTTGGGATCACGCTGTAATGTGGTATCACACTGAAACAGTCGACTAAACCTGGTCACGATCAATATTTTAGGGGATAACGCATGTTAGGTCTAGGGTAGGTCTGGGATTTGCTCTCATTAGGCTCATACTTTCGCTTATTTCTCATACTTGATGGCCAGATTCTGGGCTTTCTCCGGTATGGGTCACGTAGTAATGTGGTACCACACTGAAACAGTCGACTAAAACTGGTCTCGATCAATATTTCAGAGGATAACGTATGTTAGGTCTAGGTTAGGCCTGGGGTTTGCCCTCACCAGACTCATACTTTCGCATTCTTCACATACTTCTTGAACAGATCCTGGGTTTTTTCTGGTTCGGATCACATAGTAATGTGTTACCACCCTGAAACAGTCGATTAAACCTGGTTTCGATCACTGTTTTAGAGAGTAACTCATGTTAGGTCTAGGTTTGGCCTGGGATTTGCCCTCATCAGACTCATACTTTCGCATTCTTCTCATACTTGTTGAACAGTACCTGGGTTTTTTCTGCTTTGGATCACTTAGTAATATGGTATCACACTGAAACAGTCAATTAAACCTAGTCTGGGTCAACATTTCAAAGGATTTCGCATGTTAAGTTTGGGTTAGGTCTAGGATTTGCCCTCATCAGGCTCATACTTTCGCATACTTCTCATACTAGATGGATAGATCCTGGGCTTTTTCTGGCTTGGATCACGTACTAATGTGGTACCACACTGAAACAGTCGACTAAACCTGGTCACGATCAATATTTTAGGGGATAACGCATGTTAGGTCTAGGTTAGGTCTGGGATTTGCTCTCATCGGGCTCATACTTTCGCATATTTATCAATCATGTTCGCCAGATCCTGGGCTTCCACTGGTTTGGATCACGCAGTAATGGGGTACCACACTGAAACAGACGACTAAACCTGGTCACGATCAATATTTTAGGGGATAACGCATGTTAGGTCTAGGTTAGGTCTGGGATTTGCACTCATCAGGCTCATACTTTCGCATATTTCTCATACTTGATGGCCAGATTCTGGGCTTTCTCCGGTATGGGTCACGTAGTAATGTGGAACCACACTGTAACAGTCGACTAAACCTGGTCTCGATCAATATTTCAGAGGATAACGCATGTTAGGTCTAGGTTAGGCCTGGGATTTGCCCTCATCAGACTCATACTTTCGCATTCTTCACATACTTCTTGAACAGATCCTGGGTTTTTTCTGGCTCGGATCACATAGTAATGTGTTACCACACAGAAACAGTCGATTAAACCTGGTTTCGATCAATATTTTAGAGGATAACTTTTGTTTGGTCTGGGTTAGGTATAGGATTTGCCCTCATCAGGCTCATACTTTCTCATATTTCTCATACTTGATGGCCAGATTCTGGGCTTTTTCCGGTATGGGTCACGTAGTAATGTGGCACCACACTGAAACAGTCGACTAAGCCTGGTAACGATCAATATTTTAGGGGATAACGCATGTTAGGTCTAGGTTAGGTCTGGGATTTGCACTCATCAGGCTCATACTTTCGCATATTTCTCATACTTGATGGCCAGATTCTGGGCTTTCTCCGGTATGGGTCACGTAGTAATGTGGTACCACACTGAAACAGTCGACTAAACCAGGTCTCGATCAATATTTCAGAGGATAACGCATGTTAGGTCTAGGTTAGGTCTGGGATTTGCACTCATCAGGCTCATACTTTCGCATATTTCTCATACTTGATGGCCAGATTCTGGGCTTTCTCCGGTATGGGTCACGTAGTAATGTGGTACCACACTGAAACAGTCGACTAAACCTGGTCTCGATCAATATTTCAGAGGATAACGCATGTTCGGTCTAGGTTAGGCCTGGGATTTGCACTCATCAGACTCATACTTTCGCATTCTTCACATACTTCTTGAACAGATCCTGGGTTTTTTCTGGTTCGGATCACATAGTATTGTGGTACCACACTGAAGCAGTCGACTAAACCTGGTCTCGATCAACATTTCAAAGGATAACGCATGTTAGGTATAGGTTAGGTCTGGGATTTGCTCTCATCTGGCTCATATTTTCGCATATTTATCAATCTTGTTGGCCAGATCCTGGGCTTCCACTGGCTTGGATCAGATAGTAATGTGGTACCACAATGAGACAGTCAATTAAACCTGGTTTCGATCAATATTTTAGAGGATAACACACGTTAGGTCAAGGTTAGGTCTGGGATTTGCACTCATCAGGCTCATACTTTCGCATATTTCTCATTCTTGATGGCCAGATTCTGGGCTTTTTTTGGCTTGGATCACGTAGTAATGTGGTACCACTCTGAAACAGTCTATTAAACCTGGTTTCGATCAATATCTTTGCGGATAACGCATGTTAGGTCTAGGTTAGGTCTGGGATTTGCTCTCATCAGGCTCATACTTTCGCATATTTCTCATACTTGATGGCCGGATTCTGGGCTTTCTCCGGTATGGGTCACGTAGTAATGTGGCACCACACTGAAACAGTCGACTAAGCCTGGTCACGATCAATATTTTAGGGGATAACGCATGTTAGGTCTAGGTTAGGTCTGGGATTTGCACTCATCAGGCTCATACTTTCGCATATTTCTCATACTTGATGGCCAGATTCTGGGCTTTTTCCGGTATGGGTCACGTAGTAATGTGGTACCACACTGAAACAGTCAATTAAGCCTAGTCTGGGTCAACATTTCAAAGGATAACGCATGTTAGGTATAGATTTGGTCTGGGATTTGTACTCATCAGGCTCATACTTTCGCATATTTCTTATACTTGATGGCCAGATTCTGGGCTTTTTTTGGCTTGGATCACGTAGTAATGTAGTACCACACTGAAACAGTCGACTAAACCTGGTCACGATCAATATTTTAGAGGATAACGCATGATAGGTATAGGTTAGGTCTGGGATGTGCTCTCATCAGGCTCATACTTTCGCATATTTCTCATACTTCATGGCCAGATTCTGGGCTTTTTTTGGCTTAGATCACGCAGTAATGTGGTACCAAACTGAAACAGTCAATTAAACCCGGTTTCGATCAATATGTTACAGGATAACACATGTTTGGTCTAGGTTAGGTCTGGGATTTGCACTCATCAGGCTCATACTTTCGCATATTTCTCATACTTGATGGCCAGATTCTGATCATTCTTTTGCTTGGATCACGCAGTAATGGGGTACCACACTGAAACAGTCTATTAAACCTGGTTTCGATCAATATCTTAGCGGATAACGCATGTTAGGTCCAGGTTAGGTCTGGGATTTGCACTCATCAGGCTCATACTTTCGCATATTTCTCATACTTGATGGCCAGATTCTGATCTTTCTTTTGCTTGGATCACGTAGTAATGGGGTACCACACTGAAACAGTCTATTAAACCTGGTTTCGATCAATATTTTAGAGGATAACTCATGTTAGGTCTGGGTCAGGTCTAGAATTTGCCCTCATCGGGCTCATACTTTCGCATATTTCTCATACTTGATGGCCGGATTCTTGGCTTTTTCCGGTATGGGTCACGTAGTAATGTGGTACCACACTGAAACAGTCTATTAAGCCTAGTCTGGGTCAACATTTCAATGGATAACGCATGTTAGGTCTAGGTTAGGCCTGGGATTTGCCCTCATCAGACTCATACTTTCGCATTCGTCACATACTTCTTGAACAGATCCTGGGTTTTTTCTGGTTCGGATCACATAGTATTGTGGTACCACACTGAAACAGTCGACTAAACCTGGTCTCGATCAACATTTCAAAGGATAACGCATGTTAGGTATAGGTTAGGTCTGGGATTTGCTCTCATCTGGCTCATATTTTCGCATATTTATCAATCTTGTTGGCCAGATCCTGGGCTTCCACTGGCTTGGATCAGATAGTAATGTGGTACCACAATGAGACAGTCAATTAAACCTGGTTTCGATCAATATTCTAGAGGATAACACACGTTAGGTCAAGGTTAGGTCTGGGATTTGCACTCATCAGGCTCATACTTTCGCATATTTCTCATACTTGATGGCCAGATTCTGGGGTTTTTTTGGCTTGGATCACGTAGTAATGTGGTACCACACTGAAACAGTCTATTAAACCTGGTTTCGATCAATATCTTAGCGGATAACGCATGTTAGGTCTAGGTTAGGTCTGGGATTTGCTCTCATCAGGCTCATACTTTCGCATATTTCACATACTTGATGGCCGGATTTTGGGCTTTTTCCGGTATGGATCACGTAGTAATGTGATACCACACTGAAACAGTCGACTAAACCTGGTCTCGATCAATATTTCGGAGGATAACACATGAGATGTCTGGGTTAGGTCTGGGATTTGCCCTCTCCAGTCTCATACTTTCGCATTCTTCACATACTTCTTGAACAGATCCTGGGTTTTTTCTGGTTGGGATCACATAGTAATGTGTTACAACACTGAAACAGTCGATTAAACCTGGTTTCGATCAATGTTTTAGAGGATAACTCATGTTAGGTCTGGGTTAGGTCTAGGATTTGCCCTCATCAGGCTCATACTTTCGCATATTTCTCATACTTGTTGGCCAGAATCTGGGCTTTTTCCGGTATGGGTCACGTGGTAATGTGGTACCACACTCAAACAGTCAATTAAGCCTAGTCTGGGTCAACATTTCAAAGGATAACGCATGTTAGGTATAGGTTAGGTCTGGGATTTGCTCACATCAGGCTCATACTTTCGCATATTTAGCAATCTTGTTGGCCAGATCCTGGGCTTCCACTGGTTTGGATCACATAGTAATGTGGTACCACACTGACACAGTCAATTAAACCTGGTTTCGATCAATGTTTTAGACGATAACACATGTTAGGACTAGGTTAGGTCTGGGATTTGCTCTCATCAGGCTCATACTTTCTTATATTTCTCATACTTGATGGCCAGATTCTGGGCTTTTTCCGGTATGGGTCACGTGGTAATGTGGTACCACACTCAAACAGTCAATTAAGCCTAGTCTGGGTCAACATTTCAAAGGATAACGCATGTTAGGTATAGGTTAGGTCTGGGATGTGCTCTCATCAGGCTCATACTTTCGCATATTTATCAATCTTGTTGGCCAGATCCTGGGCCTTTTCTGGTTCCGATCACATAGTAATGTGGTACCACACTGAAACAGTCGACTAAACCTGGTCTCGGTCAACATTTCAAAGGATAACGCATGTTAGGTATAGTTTAGGTCTGGGATTTGCTCTCATCAGGCTGATAATTTCGCATAGTTATCAACCTTGTTGGCCAGATCCTGGGCTTCCACAGGCTTGGATCAGATAGTAATGTGGTACCACAATGACACAGTCTATTAAACCTGGTTTCGATCAATATTTTAGAGGATAACACACGTTAGGTCAAGGTTAGGTCTGGGATTTGCACTCATCAGGCTCATACTTTCGCATATTTCTCATACTTGATGGCCAGATTCTGGGCTTTTTTTGGCTTGGATCACGTAGTAATGTAGTACCACACTGAAGCAGTCGACTAAACCTGGTCACGATCAATGTTTTAGAGGATAACTCATGTTAGGTCTGGGTTAGGTCTAGGATTTGCCCTCATCAGGCTCATACTTTCGCATATTTCTCATACTTGTTGGCCAGATTCTGGGCTTTTTCCGGTATGGGTCACGTGGTAATGTTGTACCACACTGAAGCAGTCAATTACGCCTAGTTTGGGTCAACATTTCAAAGGAGAACGCATGTTAGGTATAGGTTTGGTCTGGGATTGGCTCTCATCAGGCTCATACTTTTGCATATTTCTCATACTCGATGGCCAGATCCTGGGCCTTTTCCGGTATGGATCACGTAGTAATGTGGTACCACACTGAAGCAGTCGACTAAACCTGGTCTCGATCAATATTTTAGTGGATAACGCATGTTAGGTGTAGGTTAGGTCTGTGATTTGCTCTCATCAGGCTCATACTTTCGCATATTTCTCATCCTTGATGGCCAGATTCTGATCTTTTTTTTGCTTGGATAACGTAGTAATGGGGTACCACACTGAAACAGTCGACTAAACCTGGTCACGATCAATATTTTAGAGGATAACGCATGTTAGGTATAGGTTACGTCTGGGATTTGCACTCATCAGGCTCATACTTTCGCATATTTCTCATACTTGATGGCCAGATTCTGGGCTTTTTTTGGCTTCGATCACGTAGCAATGTGGTACCACACTGAAACTGTCTATCAAACCTTGTTTCGATCAATATTTTAGAGGATAACGCATGTTAGGTCCAGGTTAGGTCTGAGATTTGCTCTCATCAGGCTCATATTTTCGCATATTTCTCATCCTTGATGGCCAGATTCTGATCTTTTTTTTGCTTGGATAACGTAGTAATGGGGTACCACACTGAAACAGTCGACTAAACCTGGTCACGATCAATATTTTAGAAGATAACGCATGTTAGGTATAGGTTAGGTCTGGGATTTGCACTCATCAGGCTCATACTTTCGCATATTTCTCATACCTGATGGCCAGATTCTGGGCTTTTTTTGGCTTCGATCACGTAGCAATGTGGTACCACACTGAAACTGTCTATCAAATCTTGTTTCGATCAATATTTTAGAGGATAACACATGTTAGGTCTAGGTTAGGTCTGAGATTTGCTCTCATCAGGCTCATACTTTCGCATATTTCTCAGACTTGTTGGCCAGATTCTGATCTTTTTTTTGCTTGGATCACGTAGTAATGGCGTACCACACTGAAACAGTCTATAAAACCTGGTTTCGATCAATATCTTAGCGGATAACGCATGTTAGGTCTAGGTTAGGTCTGGGATTTGCTCTCATCAGGCTCATACTTTCGCATATTTCTCATACTTGATGGCCAGATTCTGGGCTTTCTCCGGTATGGGTCACGTTGTAATGTGATACCACACAGAGACAGTCGACTAAACCTGGTCTCGATCAATATTTCAGAGGATAACGCATATTAGGTCTAGGTTGGGTCTGGGATTTGCTCCCATCAGACTCATTCTTTCGCATATTTATCAATCTTGTTGGCCAGATCCTGGGCTTCCACTGGTTTGGATCACGTAGTAATGTGGTACCACACTGAAACAGTCAATTAAACCCGGTTTCGAACAATATTTTAGAGGATAACACATGTTAGGTCTACGTTAGGTCTGTGATTTGCTCTCATCAGGCTCATACTTTCGCATATTTCTCATCTTTGATGGCCAGATTCTGATCTTTTTTTTGCTTGGATCTCGTAGTAATGGGGTACCACACTGAAACAGTTTATAAAACCTGGTTACGATCAATATCTTAGCGGATAACGCACGTTAGGTCTAGGTTAGGTCTGGGATTTGCTCTCATCAGGCTCATACTTTCGCATATTTCTCATTCTTGATGGCCGTATTCTGGGCTTTTTCCGGAATGGATCACGTAGTAATGTGATACCACACTAAAATAGTCGACTAAACCTGGTCTTGATCAATATTTCAGAGGATAACGCATATTCGGTCTAGGTTAGGTCTGGGATTTGCTCTTATCAGACTCATACTTTCGCATATATATCAATCTTGTTGACCAGATCCTGGGCTTCCACTGGTTTGGATCACGTAGTAATGTGGTACCACACTGAGACAGTCAATTAAATCCGGCTTCGATCAATATTTTAGATGATAACGCATGTTAGGTATAGGTTAGGTCTGGGATTTGCACTCATCAGGCTCATACTTTCGCATATTTCTCATACTCGATGGCCAGATTCTGGGCTTTTTCCGGTATGGGTCACGTGGTTATGTGGTACCACACTGAAACAGTCAATTAAACCCGGTTTCGGTCAATATTTTAGAGGATAACACATGTTAGGTCTAGGTTAGGTCTGGGATTTGCACTCATCAGGCTCACACTTTCGCATATTTCTCAGTCTTGTTGGCCGGATTCTGGGCTTTTTCCGGTATGGATCACGTAGTAATGTGATACCACACTGAAATAGTCAACTAAACCTGGTCTCGATCAATATTTTAGAGGATAACACATGTTAGGTATAGGTTGGGTCTGGGATTTGCTCTCATTAGGCTCATACTTTCACATAATTATCAATCTTGTTGGCCAGATCCTGGGCTTCCACTGGTTTGGATCACATAGTAATGTGGTACCACACTGAAACAGTCGACTAAACCTGGTCACGATCAATATTTTAGGGGATAACGCATGTTAGGTCTAGGTTAGGTCTGGGATTTGCACTCATCAGGATCATACTTTCGCATATTTCTCATACTTGATGGCCAGACTCTGGGCTTTTTTTGGCTTAGATCACGTAGTAATGTGGTACCAAACTGAAACAGTATATTAAACCAGGTTTCGATCAATATTTTAGAGGATAACGCATGTTAGGTCTAGGTTAGGTCTGGGATTTGCTCTCATCAGGCTCATACTTTCGCATATTTATCAATCTTGTTGGCCAGATTCTGGGCATCCACTAGTATGGATCACATAGTAATGTGGTACCACACTGACACAGACAATTAAACCTTGTTTCGATCAATATTTTAGAGGATAACGCATGTTAGGTATAGGTTAGGTCTGGGATTTGCACTCATCAGGCTCATACTCTCGCATATTTCTCATACTTGATGGCCAGATTCTGGGCTTTTTTTGGCTTCGATCACGTAGCAATGTGGTGCCACACTGAAACTGTCTATCAAACCTTGTTTCGATCAATATTTTAGAGGATAACGCATGTTAGGTCCAGGTTAGGTCTGAGATTTGCTATCATCAGGCTCATACTTTCGCATATTTCTCATACTTGATGGCCAGATTCTGGGCTTTTTTTGGCTTAGATCACGTAGTATTGTGGAACCAAACTGAAACAGTATATTAAACCTGGTCTCGATCAATATTTCAGAGGATAACGCATGTTAGGTCTAGGTTAGGCCTGGGACTTGCCCTCATCAGACTCATACTTTCGCATTCTTCCCGTACTTGTTGAACAGGTCCTAGGTTTTTTCTGCTTTGGATCACTTAGTAATGTGGTACCACACTGAAACAGTCTATTAAACCTGGTTTCGATCAATATCTTAGAGGATATCGCATGTTAGGTCTAGGTTAGGTCTGGGATTTGCTCTCATCAGGCTCATACTTTCGCATATTTCTCATACTTGTTGGCCAGATCCTGGGCTTCCACTGGTTTGGATCACTTGGTAATGTAGTACCACACTGAAACAGTTGACTAAACCTGGTCACGATCAATATTTTAGGGGATAACGCATGTTAGGTCTAGGTTAGGTCTGGGATTTGCACTCATCACGCTCATACTTTCGCATATTTCTCATACAAGATGGCCAGATTCTGGGCTTTTTTTGGCTTAGATCACGTAGTAATGTGGTACCACACTGACACAGACAAATAAACCTGGTTTCGATCAATATTTTAAAGGATAACACATGTTAGGTCTAGGTTAGGTCTGGGATTTGCACTCATCAGGATCATACTTTCGCATATTCCTCATACTTGATGGCCAGATTCTGGGCTTTTTTTGGCTTAGATCACGTAGTAATGTGGAACCAAATTGAAACAGTATATTAAACCTGGTCCCGATCAATATTTCAGAGGATAACGCATGTTAGGTCTAGGCTAGGCCTGGGATTTACCCTCATCAGGCTCATACTTTCGCATATTTCTGATACTTGATGGCCAGATTGTGGGCTTTTTCCGGTATGGGTCACGTGGTAATGTGGTAGCACACTGAAACAGTCAATTAAGCCTAGTCTGGGGCAACATTTCAAAGGATAACGCATGTTAGGTATAGGTTAGGTCTGGAATTTGCTCTCATCAGGCTCATACTTTCGCATATTTATCAATCTTGTTGGCCAGATCCTGGGCTTCCTTTGGTTTGGATCACATAGTAATGTGGTACCACAATGCCACAGTCAATCAAACCTGGCTTCGATCAATATTTTAGTGGATAACGCATGTTAGGTGTAGGTTAGGTCTGTGATTTGCTCTCATCAGACTCATACTCTCGCATATTTCTCATACTTGATGGCCAGATTCTGGGCTTTTTTTGGCTTCGATCACGTAGCAATGTGGTACCACACTGAAACTGTCTATCAAACCTTGTTTCGATCAATATTTTAGAGGATAACGCATGTTAGGTCCAGGTTAGGTCTGAGATTTGCTATCATCAGGCTCATACTTTCGCATATTTCTCATACTTGATGGCCAGATTCTGGGCTTTTTTTGGCTTAGATCACGTAGTAATGTGGAACCAAACTGAAACAGTATATTAAACCTGGTCTCGATCAATATTTTAGAGGATAACGCATGTTAGGTCCAGGTTAGGTCTGAGATTTGCTCTCATCAGGCTCATACTTTCGCATATTTCTCATCCTTGATGGCCAGATTCTGATCTTTTTTTTGCTTGGATAACGTAGTAATGGGGTACCACACTGAAACAGTCGACTAAACCTGGTCACGATCAATATTTTAGAGGATAACGCATGTTAGGTATAGGTTACGTCTGGGATTTGCACTCATCAGGCTCATACTTTCGCATATTTCTCATACTTGATGGCCAGATTCTGGGCTTTTTTTGGCTTCGATCACGTAGCAATGTGGTACCACACTGAAACTGTCTATCAAACCTTGTTTCGATCAATATTTTAGAGGATAACGCATGTTAGGTCCAGGTTAGGTCTGGGATTTGCACTCATCAGGCTCACACTTTCGCATATTTCTCAGACTTGTTGGCCAGATTCTGATCTTTTTTTTGCTTGGATCACGTAGTCATGGCGTACCACACTGAAACAGTCTATAAAACCTGGTTTCGATCAATATCTTAGCGAATAACGCATGTTAGGTCTAGGTTAGGTCTGGGATTTGCTCTCATCAGGCTCATACTTTCGCATATTTCTCATACTTGATGGCCAGATTCTGGGCTTTTTTTGGTTTGGATCACGTAGCAATGCGGTACCACATTGAAACAGTCCATCAAACCCGGTTTCGATCAATATTTTAGAGGATAACGCATGTTAGGTCTAGGTTAGGTCTGAGATTTGCTGTCATCAGGCTCACACTTTCGCATATTTCTCATACTTGATGGCCAGATTCTGGGCTTTCTCCGGTATGGGCCACGTAGTAATGTGATACCACACAGAGACAGTCGACTAAACCTGGTCACGATCAATATTTCAGAGGATAACGCATATTAGGTCTAGGTTAGGTCTGGGATTTGCTCCCATCAGACTCATTCTTTCGCATATTAATCAATCTTGTTGGCCAGATCCTGGGCTTCCACTGGTTTGGATCACGTAGTAATGTGGTACCACACTGAAACAGTCAATTAAACCCGGTTTCGAACAATATTTTAGAGGATAACACATGTTAGGTCTACGTTAGGTCTGGGATTTGCACTCATCAGGCTCATACTTTCGCATATTTCTCATACATGATGGCCAGATTCTGGGCTTTTTTTGGCTTCGATCACGTAGCAATGTGGTACCATACTGAAACTGTCTATCAAATCTTGTTTCGATCAATATTTTAGAGGATAACGCATGTTAGGTCCAGGTTACGTCTGAGATTTGCTCTCATCAGGCTCACACTTTCGCATATTTCTCATACTTGATGGCCAGATTCTGATCTTTTTTTTGCTTGGATCTCGTAGTAATGGGGTACCACACTGAAACAGTCTATAAAACCTGGTTACGATCAATATCTTAGCGGATAACGCACGTTAGGTCTAGGTTAGGTCTGGGATTTGCTCTCATCAGGCTCATACTTTCGCATATTTCTCATACTTGATGGCCGGATTCTGGGCTTTTTCCGGTATGGGTCACGTAGTAATGTGATACCACACAGAGACAGTCGACTAAACCTGGTCTCGATCAATATTTCAGAGGATAACGCATATTAGGTCTAGGTTAGGTCTGGGATTTGCTCTTATCAGACTCATACTTTCGTATATTTATCAATCTTGATGACCAGATCCTGGGCTTCCACTGGTTTGGATCACGTAGTAATGTGGTACCACACTGAGACAGTCAATTAAATCCGGCTTCGATCAATATTTTAGATGATAACGCATGTTAGGTATAGGTTAGGTCTGGGATTTGCGCTCATCAGGCTCATACTTTCGCATATTTCTCATACTCGATGGCCAGATTCTGGGCTTTTTCCGGTATGGGTCACGTGGTTATGTGGTACCACACTGAAACAGTCAATTAAGCCTAGTCTGGGTCAACATTTCATAGGATAACACATGTTAGGTCTAGGTTAGGTCTGGGATTTGCACTCATCAGGATCATACTTTTGCATATTTCTCATACTTGATGGCCAGATTCTGGGCTTTTTTTGGCTTATATCACGTAGTAATGTGGAACCAAACTGAAACAGTATATTAAACCTGGTCTCGATCAATATTTCAGAGGATAACGCATGTTAGGTCTAGGTTAGGCCTGGGATTTGCCCTCATCAGACTCATACTTTCGCATTCTTCTCGTACCTGTTGAACAGATCCTAGGTTTTTTCTGCTTTGGATCACTTAGTAATGTGGTACCACACTGAAACAGTCAATTAAACCCGGTTTCGATCAATATTTTAGAGGATAACACATGTTAGGTCTAGGTTAGGTCTGGGATTTGCACTCATCAGGCTCACACTTTCGCATATTTCTCAGTCTTGTTGGCCGGATTCTGGGCTTTTTCCGGTATGGTTCACGTAGTAATGTGATACCACACTGAAATAGTCAACTAAACCTGGTCTGGATCAATATTTTAGAGGATAACACATGTTAGGTATAGGTTGGGTCTGGGATTTGCTCTCATTAGGCTCATACTTTCACATAATTATCAATCCTGTTGGCCAGATCCTGGGCTTCCACTGGTTTGGATCACATAGTAATGTGGTACCACACTGAAACAGTCGACTAAACCTGGTCACGATCAATATTTTAGGGGATAACGCATGTTAGGTCTAGGTTAGGTCTGGGATTTGCACTCATCAGGATCATACTTTCGCATATTTCTCATACTTGATGGCCAGACTCTGGGCATCCACTAGTATGGATCACATAGTAATGTGGTACCACACTGACACAGACAATTAAACCTTGTTTCGATCAATACTTTAGAGGATAACACATGTTAGGTCATGGTTAGGTCTGGGATTTGCACTCATCAGGATCATACTTTCGCATATTTCTCATACTTGATGGCCAGACTCTGGGCTTTTTTTGGCTTAGATCACGTAGTAATGTGGTACCAAACTGAAACAGTATATTAAACCTGGTTTCGATCAATATTTTAGAGGATAACGCATGTTAGGTCTAGGTTAGGTCTGGGAGTTGCTCACATCAGGCTCATACTTTCGCATATTCCTCATACTTGATGGCCAGATTCTGGGCTTTCTCCGGTATGGGTCACGTAGTAATGTGATACCACACAGAGACAGTCGACTAAACCTGGTCTCGATCAATATTTCAGAGGATAACGCATATTAGGTCTAGGTTAGGTCTGGGATTTGCTCTTATCAGACTCATACTTTCGCATAGTTATCAATCATGTTGGCCAAATCCTGGGCTTCCACTGGTTTGGATCACGTAGTAATGTGGTACCACACTGAAACAGTCAATTAAACCCGGTTTCGATCAATATTTTAGAGGATAACGCATGTTAGGTATAGGTTAGGTCTGGGATTTGCACTCATCAGGCTCATACTCTCGCATATTTCTCATACTTGATGGCCAGATTCTGGGCTTTTTTTGGCTTCGATCACGTAGCAATGTGGTGCCACACTGAAACTGTCTATCAAACCTTGTTTCGATCAATATTTTAGAGGATAACGCATGTTAGGTCCAGGTTAGGTCTGAGATTTGCTATCATCAGGCTCATACTTTCGCATATTTCTCATACTTGATGGCCAGATTCTGGGCTTTTTTTGGCTTAGATCACGTAGTAATGTGGAACCAAACTGAAACAGTATATTAAACCTGGTCTCGATCAATATTTCAGAGGATAACGCATGTTAGGTCTAGGTTAGGCCTGGGATTTGCCCTCATCAGACTCATACTTTCGCATTCTTCCCGTACTTGTTGAACAGGTCCTAGGTTTTTTCTGCTTTGGATCACTTAGTAATGTGGTACCACACTGAAACAGTCTATTAAACCTGGTTTCGATCAATATCTTAGAGGATATCGCATGTTAGGTCTAGGTTAGGTCTGGGATTTGCTCTCATCAGGCTCATACTTTCGCATATTTCTCATACTTGTTGGCCAGATCCTGGGCTTCCACTGGTTTGGATCACTTGGTAATGTGGTACCACACTGAAACTGTTGACTAAACCTGGTCACGATCAATATTTTAGGGGATAACGCATGTTAGGTCTAGGTTAGGTCTGGGATTTGCACTCATCACGCTCATACTTTCGCATATTTCTCATACAAGATGGCCAGATTCTGGGCTTTTTTTGGCTTAGATCACGTAGTAATGTGGTACCACACTGACACAGACAATTAAACCTGGTTTCGATCAATATTTTAGAGGATAACACATGTTAGGTCTAGGTTAGGTCTGGGATTTGCACTCATCAGGATCATACTTTCGCATATTTCTCATACTAGATGGCCAGATTCTGGGCTTTTTTTGGCTTAGATCACGTAGTAATGTGGAACCAAATTGAAACAGTATATTAAACCTGGTCCCGATCAATATTTCAGAGGATAACGCATGTTAGGTCTAGGCTAGGCCTGGGATTTGCCCTCATCAGACTCATACTTTCGCATTCTTCTCATACTTGTTGAGCAGATCCTAGGTTTTTTCTGCTTTGGATCACTTAGTAATGTGGTACCACACTGAAACAGTCAATTAAACCCGGTTTCGATCAATATTTTAGAGGATAACACATGTTAGGTCTAGGTTAGGTCTGGGATTTGCACTCATCAGGCTCACACTTTCGCATATTTCTCAGACTTGATGGCCAGATTCGGATCTTTTTTTTGCTTGGATCAAGTAGTAATGGGGTACCACACTGAAACAGTCTATAAAACCTGGTTTCGATCAATATCTTAGCGGATGACGCATGTTAGGTCTAGGTTAGGTCTGGGATTTGCACTCATCAGGCTCATACTTTCGCATATTTCTCATACCTGATGGCCGGATTCTGGGCTTTTTCCGGTATGGATCACGTAGTAACGCGATACCACACTGAAACAGTCGACTAAACCTGGTCTCGATCAATATTTCAGAGGATAACGCATGTGATGCCTAGATTAGGCCTGGGATTTGCCCTCATCAGACTCATACTTTCGCATTCTTCCCGTACTTGTTGAACAGATACTAGGTTTTTTCTGCTTTGGATCACTTAGTAATGTGGTACCACACTGAAACAGTCTATTAGACCTGATTTCGATCAATATCTTAGTGGATATCGCATGTTAGGTCCGGGTTAGGTCTGGGATTTGCTCTCATCAGGCTCATACTTTCGCATATTTCTCATACTTGATGGCCGGATTCTGGGCTTTTTCCGGTATGGATCACGTAGTAATGTGATACCACACAGAAACAGTCGACTAAACATGGTTTCGACCAATATTTTAGAGGATAACTCATGTTAGGTATGGGTTAGTTCTAGGATTTACCCTCATCAGGCTCATACTTTCGCATATTTCTGATACTTGATGGCCAGATTGTGGGCTTTTTCCGGTATGGGTCACGTGGTAATGTGGTAGCACACTGAAACAGTCAATTAAGCCTAGTCTGGGTCAACATTTCAAAGGATAACGCATGTTAGGTATAGGTTAGGTCTGGAATTTGCTCTCATCAGGCTCATACTTTCGCATATTTATCAATCTTGTTGGCCAGATCCTGGGCTTCCTTTGGTTTGGATCACATAGTAATGTGGTACCACAATGCCACAGTCAATCAAACCTGGCTTCGATCAATATTTTAGTGGATAACGCATGTTAGGTGTAGGTTAGGTCTGTGATTTGCTCTCATCAGACTCATACTTTCGCATATTTCTCATCCTTGATGGCCAGATTCTGATCTTTTTTTTGCTTGGATAACGTAGTAATGGGGTACCACACTGAAACAGTCGACTAAACCTGGTCACGATCAATATTTTAGAGGATAACGCATGTTAGGTATAGGTTACGTCTGGGATTTGCACTCATCAGGCTCATACTTTCGCATATTTCTCATACTTGATGGCCAGATTCTGGGCTTTTTTTGGCTTCGATCACGTAGCAATGTGGTACCACACTGAAACTATCTATCAAACCTTGTTTCGATCAATATTTTAAAGGATAACGCATGTTAGGTCCAGGTTAGGTCTGAGATTTGCTCTCATCAGGCTCATACTTTCGCATATTTCTCATCCTTGATGGCCAGATTCTGATCTTTTTTTTGCTTGGATAACGTAGTAATGGCGTACCACACTGAAACAGTCGACTAAACCTGGTCACGATCAATATTTTAGAGGATAACGCATGTTAGGTATAGGTTACGTCTGGGATTTGCACTCATCAGGCTCATACTTTCGCATATTTCTCATACTTGATGGCCAGATTCTGGGCTTTTTTTGGCTTCGATCACGTAGCAATGTGGTACCACACTGAAACTGTCTATCAAACCTTGTTTCGATCAATATTTTAGAGGATAACGCATGTTAGGTCCAGGTTAGGTCTGAGATTTGCTCTCATCAGGCTCATACTTTCGCATATTTCTCATCCTTGATGGCCAGATTCTGATCTTTTTTTTGCTTGGATAACATAGTAATGGGGTACCACACTGAAACAGTCGACTAAACCTGGTCACGATCAATATTTTAGAGGATAACGCATGTTAGGTATAGGTTAGGTCTGGGATTTGCACTCATCAGGCTCATACTTTCGCATATTTCTCATACCTGATGGCCAGATTCTGGGCTTTTTTTGGCTTCGATCACGTAGCAATGTGGTACCACACTGAAACTGTCTATCAAACCTTGTTTCGATCAATATTTTAGAGGATAACACATGTTAGGTCTAGGTTAGGTCTGGGATTTGCACTCATCAGGCTCACACATTCGCATATTTCTCAGACTTGTTGGCCAGATTCTGATCTTTTTTTTGCTTGGATCACGTAGTAATGGAGTACCACACTGAAACAGTCTATAAAACCTGGTTTCGATCAATATCTTAGCGGATAACGCATGTTAGGTCTAGGTTAGGTCTGGGATTTGCTCTCATCAGGCTCATACTTTCGCATATTTCTCATACTTGATGGCCAGATTCTGGGCTTTCTCCGGTATGGGTCACGTAGTAATGTGATACCACACAGAGACAGTCGACTAAACCTGGTCTCGATCAATATTTCAGAGGATAACGCATATTAGGTCTAGGTTACGTCTGGGATTTGCTCTTATCAGACTCATACTTTCGCATATTTCTCATACATGATGGCCAGATTCTGGGCTTTTTTTGGCTTCGATCACGTAGCAATGTGGTACCACACTGAAACTGTCTCTCAAATCTTGTTTCGATCAATATTTTAGAGGATAACGCATGTTAGGTCCAGGTTACGTCTGAGATTTGCTCTCATCAGGCTCACACTTTCGCATATTTCTCATACTTGATGGCCAGATTCTGATCTTTTTTTTGCTTGGATCACGTAGTAATGTGATACCACACTGAAATAGTCGACTAAACCTGGTCTTGATCAATATTTCAGAGGATAACGCATATTAGGTCTAGGTTACGTCTGGGATTTGCTCTTATCAGACTCATACTTTCGCATATTTATCAATCTTGTTGACCAGATCCTGGGCTTCCACTGGTTTGGATCACGTAGTAATGTGGTACCACACTGAGACAGTCAATTAAATCCGGCTTCGATCAATATTTTAGATGATAACGCATGTTAGGTATAGGTTAGGTCTGGGATTTGTACTCATCAGGCTCATACTTTCGCATATTTCTCATACTCGATGGCCAGATTCTGGGCTTTTTCCGGTATGGGTCACGTGGTTATGTGGTACCACACTGAAACAGTCAATTAAGCCTAGTCTGGGTCAACATTTCATAGGATAACACATGTTAGGTCTAGGTTAGGTCTGGGATTTGCACTCATCAGGATCATACTTTTGCATATTTCTCATACTTGATGGCCAGATTCTGGGCTTTTTTTGGCTTATATCACGTAGTAATGTGGAACCAAACTGAAACAGTATATTAAACCTGGTCTCGATAAATATTTCAGAGGATAACGCATGTTAGGTCTAGGTTAGGCCTGGGATTTGCCCTCATCAGACTCATACTTTCGCATTCTTCTCGTACTTGTTGAACAAATCCTAGGTTTTTTCTGCTTTGGATCACTTAGTAATGTGGTACCACACTGAAACAGTCAATTAAACCCGGTTTCGATCAATATTTTAGAGGATAACACATGTTAGGTCTAGGTTAGGTCTGGGGTTTGCACTCATCAGGCTCACACTTTCGCATATTTCTCAGTCTTGTTGGCCGGATTCTGGGCTTTTTCCGGTATGGATCACGTAGTAATGTGATACCACACTGAAATAGTCAACTAAACCTGGTCTCGATCAATATTTCAGAGGATAACGCATATTAGGTCTAGGTTAGGTCTGGGATTTGCTCTTATCAGACTCATACTTTCGTATAGTTATCAATCTTGTTGGCCAGATCCTGGGCTTCCACTGGTTTGGATCACGTAGTAATGTGGTACCACACTGAAACAGTCAATTAACCCTGGTTCCGATCAATATTTTAGAGGATAACGCATGTTAGGTATAGGTTAGGTCTGGGATTTGCACTCATCAGGCTCATACTCTCGCATATTTCTCATACTTGATGGCCAGATTCTGGGCTTTTTTTGGCTTCGATCACGTAGCAATGTGGTACCACACTGAAACTGTCTATCAAACCTTGTTTCGATCAATATTTTAGAGGATAACGCATGTTAGGTTCAGGTTAGGTCTGAGATTTGCTATCATCAGGCTCATACTTTCGCATATTTCTCATACTTGATGGCCAGATTCTGGGCTTTTTTTGGCTTAGATCACGTAGTAATGTGGAACCAAACTGAAACAGTATATTAAACCTGGTCTCGATCAATATTTCAGAGGATAACGCCACGTTAGGTCTAGGTTAGGCCTGGGATTTGCCCTCGTCAGACTCATACTTTCGCATTCTTCCCGTACTTGTTGAACAGGTCCTAGGTTTTTTCTGCTTTGGATCACTTAGTAATGTGGTACCACACTGAAACAGTCTATTAAACCTGGTTTCGATCAATATCTTAGAGGATATCGCACGTTAGGTCTAGGTTAGGTCTGGGATTTGCTCTCATCAGGCTCATACTTTCGCATATTTCTCATACTTGTTGGCCAGATCCTGGGCTTCCACTGTTTGGATCACTTAGTAATGTGGTACCACACTGAAACAGTTGACTAAACCTGGTCACGATCAATATTTTAGGGGATAACGCATGTTAGGTCTAGGTTAGGTTTGGGATTTGCACTCATCACGCTCATACTTTCGCATATTTCTCATACTTGATGGCCAGATTCTGGGCTTTTTTTGGCTTAGATCACGTAGTAATGTGGAACCAAATTGAAACAGTATATTAAACCTGGTCTCGATCAATATTTCAGAGGATAACGCATGTTAGGTCTAGGTTAGGCCTGTGATTTGCCCTCATCAGGCTCATACTTTCGCATATTTCTCATACTTGATGGCCGGATTCTGGGCTTTTTCCGGTATGGATCACGTAGTAATGTGATACCACACTGAAATAGTCGACTAAACCTGGTCTTGATCAATATTTCAGAGGATAACGCATATTAGGTATAGGTTAGGTCTGGGATTTGCTCTTATCAGACTCATACTTTCGCATATTTATCTATCTTGTTGACCAGATCCTGGGCTTCCACTGGTTTGGATCACGTAGTAATGTGGTACCACACTGAGACAGTCAATTAAATCCGGCTTCGATCAATATTTTAGATGATAACGCATGTTAGGTATAGGTTAGGTCTGGGATTTGCACTCATCAGGCTCATACTTTCGCATATTTCTCATACTTGATGGCCAGATTCTGGGCTTTTTTTGGCTTATATCACGTAGTAATGTGGAACCAAACTGAAACAGTATATTAAACCTGGTCTCGATCAATATTTCAGAGGATAACGCATGTTAGGTCTAGGTTAGGCCTGGGATTTGCCCTCATCAGACTCATACTTTCGCATTCTTCGCGTACTTGTTGAACAGATCCTAGGTTTTTTCTGCTTTGGATCACTTAGTAATGTGGTACCACACTGAAACAGTCAATTAAACCCGGTTTCGATCAATATTTTAGAGGATAACACATGTTAGGTCTAGGTTAGGTCTGGGATTTGCACTCATCAGGCTCACACTTTCGCATATTTCTCAGTCTTGTTGGCCGGATTCTGGGCTTTTTCCGGTATGGATCACGTAGTAATGTGATACCACACTGAAATAGTCAACTAAACATGGTCTCGATCAATATTTCAGAGGATAACGCATATAAGGTCTAGGTTAGGTCTGGGATTTGCTCTTATCAGACTCATACTTTCGCATAGTTATCAATCTTGTTGGCCAGATCCTGGGCTTCCACTGGTTTGGATCACGTAGTAATGTGGTACCACACTGAAACAGTCAATTAAACCCGGTTTCGATCAATATTTTAGAGGATAACGCATGTTAGGTATAGGTTAGGTCTGAGATTTGCTATCATCAGGCTCATACTTTCGCATATTTCTCATACTTGATGGCCAGATTCTGGGCTTTTTTTGGCTTCGATCACGTAGCAATGTGGTACCACACTGAAACTGTCTATCAAACCTTGTTTCGATCAATATTTTAGAGGATAACGCATGTTAGGTCCAGGTTAGGTCTGAGATTTGCTATCATCAGGCTCATACTTTCGCATATTTCTCATACTTGATGGCCAGATTCTGGGCTTTTTTTGGCTTAGATCACGTAGTAATGTGGAACCAAACTGAAACAGTATATTAAACCTGGTCTCGATCAATATTTCAGAGAATAACGCATGTTAGGTCTAGGTTAGGCCTGGGATTTGCCCTCATCAGACTCATACTTTCGCATTCTTCCCGTACTTGTTGAACAGGTCCTAGGTTTTTTCTGCTTTGGATCACTTAGTAATGTGGTACCACACTGAAACAGTCTATTAAACCTGGTTTCGATCAATATCTTAGAGGATATCGCATGTTAGGTCTAGGTTAGGTCTGGGATTTGCTCTCATCAGGCTCATACTTTCGCATATTTCTCATACTTGTTGGCCAGATCCTGGGCTTCCACTGGTTTGGATCACTTAGTAATGTGGTACCACACTGAAACAGTTGACTAAACCTGGTCACGATCAATATTTTAGGGGATAACGCATGTTAGGTCTAGGTTAGGTCTGGGATTTGCACTCATCACGCTCATACTTTCGCATATTTCTCATACTTGATGGCCAGATTCTGGGCTTTTTTTGGCTTAGATCACGTAGTAATGTGGTACCACACTGACACAGACAATTAAACCTGGTTTCGATCAATATTTTGGAGGATAACACATGTTAGGTCTAGGTTAGGTCTGGGATTTGCACTCATCAGTATCATACTTTCGCATATTTCTCATACTTGATGGCCAGATTCTGGGCTTTTTTTGGCTTCGATCACGTAGCAATGTGGTACCACACTGAAACTGTCTATTAAACCTGGTTTCGATCAATATCTTAGAGGATATCGCATGTTAGGTCTAGGTTAGGTCTGGGATTTGCTCTCATCAGGCTCATACTTTCGCATATTTCTCATACTTGTTGGCCAGATCCTGGGCTTCCACTGGTTTGGATCACTTAGTAATGTGGTACCACACTGAAACAGTTGACTAAACCTGGTCACGATCAATATTTTAGGGGATAACGCATGTTAGGTCTAGGTTAGGTCTGGGATTTGCACTCATCACGCTCATACTTTCGCATATTTCTCATACTTGATGGCCAGATTCTGGGCTTTCTTTGGCTTAGATCACGTAGTAATGTGGTACCACACTGACACAGCCAATTAAACCTGGTTTCGATCAATATTTTGGAGGATAACACATGTTAGGTCTAGGTTAGGTCTGGGATTTGCACTCATCAGTATCATACTTTCGCATATTTCTCATACTTGATGGCCAGATTCTGGGCTTTTTTTGGCTTCGATCACGTAGCAATGTGGTACCACACTGAAACTGTCTATCAAACCTTGTTTCGATCAATATTTTAGAGGATGACGCATGTTAGGTCCAGGTTAGGTCTGAGATTTGCTCTCATCAGGCTCATACCTTCGCATATTTCTCTTCCTTGATGGCCAGATTCTGATCTTTTTTTTGCTTGGATAACGTAGTAATGGGGTACCACACTGAAACAGTCGACTAAACCTGGTCACGATCAATATTTTAGAGGATAACGCATGTTAGGTATAGGTTAGGTCTGGGATTTGCACTCATCAGGCTCATACTTTCGCATTCTTCCCGTACTTGTTGAACAGATACTAGGTTTTTTCTGCTTTGGATCACTTAGTAATGTGGTACCACACTGAAACAGTCTATTAGACCTGATTTCGATCAATATCTTAGTGGATATCGCATGTTAGGTCCGGGTTAGGTCTGGGATTTGCTCTCATCAGGCTCATACTTTCGCATATTTCTCATACTTGATGGCCGGATTCTGGGCTTTTTCCGGTATGGATCACGTAGTAATGTGATACCACACAGAAACAGTCGACTAAACATGGTTTCGACCAATATTTTAGAGGATAACTCATGTTAGGTATGGGTTAGTTCTAGGATTTACCCTCATCAGGCTCATACTTTCGCATATTTCTGATACTTGATGGCCAGATTGTGGGCTTTTTCCGGTATGGGTCACGTGGTAATGTGGTAGCACACTAAAACAGTCAATTAAGCCTAGTCTGGGTCAACATTTCAAAGGATAACGCATGTTAGGTATAGGTTAGGTCTGGAATTTGCTCTCATCAGGCTCATACTTTCGCATATTTATCAATCTTGTTGGCCAGATCCTGGGCTTCCTTTGGTTTGGATCACATAGTAATGTGGTACCACAATGCCACAGTCAATCAAACCTGGCTTCGATCAATATTTTAGTGGATAACGCATGTTAGGTGTAGGTTAGGTCTGTGATTTGCTCTCATCAGACTCATACTTTCGCATATTTCTCATCCTTGATGGCCAGATTCTGATCTTTTTTTTGCTTGGATAACGTAGTAATGGGGTACCACACTGAAACAGTCGACTAAACCTGGTCACGATCAATATTTTAGAGGATAACGCATGTTAGGTATAGGTTACGTCTGGGATTTGCACTCATCAGGCTCATACTTTCGCATATTTCTCATACTTGATGGCCAGATTCTGGGCTTTTTTTGGCTTCGATCACGTAGCAATGTGGTACCACACTGAAACTGTCTATCAAACCTTGTTTCGATCAATATTTTAAAGGATAACGCATGTTAGGTCCAGGTTAGGTCTGAGATTTGCTCTCATCAGGCTCATACTTTCGCATATTTCACATCCTTGATGGCCAGATTCTGATCTTTTTTTTGCTTGGATAACGTAGTAATGGCGTACCACACTGAAACAGTCGACTAAACCTGGTCACGATCAATATTTTAGAGGATAACGCATGTTAGGTATAGGTTACGTCCGGGATTTGCACTCATCAGGCTCATACTTTCGCATATTTCTCATACTTGATGGCCAGATTCTGGGCTTTTTTTGGCTTCGATCACGTAGCAATGTGGTACCACACTGAAACTGTCTATCAAACCTTGTTTCGATCAATATTTTAGAGGATAACGCATGTTAGGTCCAGGTTAGGTCTGAGATTTGCTCTCATCAGGCTCATACTTTCGCATATTTCTCATCCTTGATGGCCAGATTCTGATCTTTTTTTTGCTTGGATAACATAGTAATGGGGTACCACACTGAAACAGTCGACTAAACCTGGTCACGATCAATATTTTAGAGGATAACGCATGTTAGGTATAGGTTAGGTCTGGGATTTGCACTCATCAGGCTCATACTTTCGCATATTTCTCATACCTGATGGCCAGATTCTGGGCTTTTTTTGGCTTCGATCACGTAGCAATGTGGTACCACACTGAAACTGTCTATCAAACCTTGTTTCGATCAATATTTTAGAGGATAACACATGTTAGGTCTAGGTTAGGTCTGGGATTTGCACTCATCAGGCTCACACATTCGCATATTTCTCAGACTTGTTGGCCAGATTCTGATCTTTTTTTTGCTTGGATCACGTAGTAATGGAGTACCACACTGAAACAGTCTATAAAACCTGGTTTCGATCAATATCTTAGCGGATAACGCATGTTAGGTCTAGGTTAGGTCTGGGATTTGCTCTCATCAGGCTCATACTTTCGCATATTTCTCATACTTGATGGCCAGATTCTGGGCTTTTTTTGGTTTGGATCACGTAGCAATGCGGTACCACATTGAAACAGTCCATCAAACCCGGTTTCGATCAATATTTTAGAGGATAACGCATGTTAGGTCTAGGTTAGGTCTGAGATTTGCTGTCATCAGGCTCACACTTTCGCATATTTCTCATACTTGATGGCCAGATTCTGGGCTTTCTCCGGTATGGGTCACGTAGTAATGTGATACCACACAGAGACAGTCGACTAAACCTGGTCTCGATCAATATTTCAGAGGATAACGCATATTAGGTCTAGGTTACGTCTGGGATTTGCTCTTATCAGACTCATACTTTCGCATATTTCTCATACATGATGGCCAGATTCTGGGCTTTTTTTGGCTTCGATCACGTAGCAATGTGGTACCACACTGAAACTGTCTCTCAAATCTTGTTTCGATCAATATTTTAGAGGATAACGCATGTTAGGTCCAGGTTACGTCTGAGATTTGCTCTCATCAGGCTCACACTTTCGCATATTTCTCATACTTGATGGCCAGATTCTGATCTTTTTTTTGCTTGGATCTCGTAGTAATGGGGTACCACACTGAAACAGTCTATAAAACCTGGTTACGATCAATATCTTAGCGGATAACGCACGTTAGGTCTAGGTTAGGTCTGGGATTTGCTCTCATCAGGCTCATACTTTCGCATATTTCTCATACTTGATGGCCGGATTCTGGGCTTTTTCCGGTATGGATCACGTAGTAATGTGATACCACACTGAAATAGTCGACTAAACCTGGTCTTGATCAATATTTCAGAGGATAACGCATATTAGGTCTAGGTTACGTCTGGGATTTGCTCTTATCAGACTCATACTTTCGCATATTTATCAATCTTGTTGACCAGATCCTGGGCTTCCACTGGTTTGGATCACGTAGTAATGTGGTACCACACTGAAACAGTCAATTAAACCCGGTTTCGATCAATATTTTAGAGGATAACACATGTTAGGTCTAGGTTAGGTCTGGGGTTTGCACTCATCAGGCTCACACTTTCGCATATTTCTCAGTCTTGTTGGCCGGATTCTGGGCTTTTTCCGGTATGGATCACGTAGTAATGTGATACCACACTGAAATAGTCAACTAAACCTGGTCTCGATCAATATTTCAGAGGATAACGCATATTAGGTCTAGGTTAGGTCTGGGATTTGCTCTTATCAGACTCATACTTTCGTATAGTTATCAATCTTGTTGGCCAGATCCTGGGCTTCCACTGGTTTGGATCACGTAGTAATGTGGTACCACACTGAAACAGTCAATTAACCCTGGTTCCGATCAATATTTTAGAGGATAACGCATGTTAGGTATAGGTTAGGTCTGGGATTTGCACTCATCAGGCTCATACTCTCGCATATTTCTCATACTTGATGGCCAGATTCTGGGCTTTTTTTGGCTTCGATCACGTAGCAATGTGGTACCACACTGAAACTGTCTATCAAACCTTGTTTCGATCAATATTTTAGAGGATGACGCATGTTAGGTCCAGGTTAGGTCTGAGATTTGCTCTCATCAGGCTCATACCTTCGCATATTTCTCTTCCTTGATGGCCAGATTCTGATCTTTTTTTTGCTTGGATAACGGAGTAATGGGGTACCACACTGAAACAGTCGACTAAACCTGGTCACGATCAATATTTCAGAGGATAACGCATGTGATGCCTAGATTAGGCCTGGGATTTGCCCTCATCAGACTCATACTTTCGCATTCTTCCCGTACTTGTTGAACAGATACTAGGTTTTTTCTGCTTTGGATCACTTAGTAATGTGGTACCACACTGAAACAGTCTATTAGACCTGATTTCGATCAATATCTTAGTGGATATCGCATGTTAGGTCCGGGTTAGGTCTGGGATTTGCTCTCATCAGGCTCATACTTTCGCATATTTCTCATACTTGATGGCCGGATTCTGGGCTTTTTCCGGTATGGATCACGTAGTAATGTGATACCACACAGAAACAGTCGACTAAACATGGTTTCGACCAATATTTTAGAGGATAACTCATGTTAGGTATGGGTTAGTTCTAGGATTTACCCTCATCAGGCTCATACTTTCGCATATTTCTGATACTTGATGGCCAGATTGTGGGCTTTTTCCGGTATGGGTCACGTGGTAATGTGGTAGCACACTGAAACAGTCAATTAAGCCTAGTCTGGGTCAACATTTCAAAGGATAACGCATGTTAGGTATAGGTTAGGTCTGGAATTTGCTCTCATCAGGCTCATACTTTCGCATATTTATCAATCTTGTTGGCCAGATCCTGGGCTTCCTTTGGTTTGGATCACATAGTAATGTGGTACCACAATGCCACAGTCAATCAAACCTGGCTTCGATCAATATTTTAGTGGATAACGCATGTTAGGTGTAGGTTAGGTCTGTGATTTGCTCTCATCAGACTCATACTTTCGCATATTTCTCATCCTTGATGGCCAGATTCTGATCTTTTTTTTGCTTGGATAACGTAGTAATGGGGTACCACACTGAAACAGTCGACTAAACCTGGTCACGATCAATATTTTAGAGGATAACGCATGTTAGGTATAGGTTACGTGTGGGATTTGCACTCATCAGGCTCATACTTTCGCATATTTCTCATACTTGATGGCCAGATTCTGGGCTTTTTTTGGCTTCGATCACGTAGCAATGTGGTACCACACTGAAACTGTCTATCAAACCTTGTTTCGATCAATATTTTAGAGGATAACGCATGTTAGGTCCAGGTTAGGTCTGAGATTTGCTCTCATCAGGCTCATACTTTCGCATATTTCTCATCCTTGATGGCCAGATTCTGATCTTTTTTTTGCTTGGATAACATAGTAATGGGGTACCACACTGAAACAGTCGACTAAACCTGGTCACGATCAATATTTTAGAGGATAACGCATGTTAGGTATAGGTTAGGTCTGGGATTTGCACTCATCAGGCTCATACTTTCGCATATTTCTTATACCTGATGGCCAGATTCTGGGCTTTTTTTGGCTTCGATCACGTAGCAATGTGGTACCACACTGAAACTGTCTATCAAACCTTGTTTCGATCAATATTTTAGAGGATAACACATGTTAGGTCTAGGTTAGGTCTGGGATTTGCACTCATCAGGCTCACACATTCGCATATTTCTCAGACTTGTTGGCCAGATTCTGATCTTTTTTTTGCTTGGATCACGTAGTAATGGAGTACCACACTGAAACAGTCTATAAAACCTGGTTTCGATCAATATCTTAGCGGATAACGCATGTTAGGTCTAGGTTAGGTCTGGGATTTGCTCTCATCAGGCTCATACTTTCGCATATTTCTCATACTTGATGGCCAGATTCTGGGCTTTTTTTGGTTTGGATCACGTAGCAATGCGGTACCACATTGAAACAGTCCATCAAACCCGGTTTCGATCAATATTTTAGAGGATAACGCATGTTAGGTCTAGGTTAGGTCTGAGATTTGCTGTCATCAGGCTCACACTTTCGCATATTTCTCATACTTGATGGCCAGATTCTGGGCTTTCTCCGGTATGGGTCACGTAGTAATGTGATACCACACAGAGACAGTGGACTAAACCTGGTCTCGATCAATATTTCAGAGGATAACGCATATTAGGTCTAGGTTACGTCTGGGATTTGCTCTTATCAGACTCATACTTTCGCATTCTTCCCGTACTTGTTGAACAGGTCCTAGGTTTTTTCTGCTTTGGATCACTTAGTAATGTGGTACCACACTGAAACAGTCTATTAAACCTGGTTTCGATCAATATCTTAGAGGATATCGCACGTTAGGTCTAGGTTAGGTCTGGGATTTGCTCTCATCAGGCTCATACTTTCGCATATTTCTCATACTTGTTGGCCAGATCCTGGGCTTCCACTGTTTGGATCACTTAGTAATGTGGTACCACACTGAAACAGTTGACTAAACCTGGTCACGATCAATATTTTAGGGGATAACGCATGTTAGGTCTAGGTTAGGTTTGGGATTTGCACTCATCACGCTCATACTTTCGCATATTTCTCATACTTGATGGCCAGATTCTGGGCTTTTTTTGGCTTAGATCACGTAGTAATGTGGTACCACACTGACACAGACAATTAAACCTGGTTTCGATCAATATTTTAGAGGATAACACATGTTAGGTCTAGGTTAGGTCTGGGATTTGCACTCATCAGGATCATACTTTCGCATATTTCTCATACTTGATGGCCAGATTCTGGGCTTTTTTTGGCTTAGATCACGTAGTAATGTGGAACCAAATTGAAACAGTATATTAAACCTGGTCTCGATCAATATTTCAGAGGATAACGCATGTTAGGTCTAGGTTAGGCCTGGGATTTGCCCTCATCAGGCTCATACTTTCGCATATTTCTCATACTTGATGGCCGGATTCTGGGCTTTTTCCGGTATGGATCACGTAGTAATGTGATACCACACTGAAATAGTCGACTAAACCTGGTCTTGATCAATATTTCAGAGGATAACGCATATTAGGTATAGGTTAGGTCTGGGATTTGCTCTTATCAGACTCATACTTTCGCATATTTATCTATCTTGTTGACCAGATCCTGGGCTTCCACTGGTTTGGATCACGTAGTAATGTGGTACCACACTGAGACAGTCAATTAAATCCGGCTTCGATCAATATTTTAGATGATAACGCATGTTAGGTATAGGTTAGGTCTGGGATTTGCACTCATCAGGCTCATACTTTCGCATATTTCTCATACTTGATGGCCAGATTCTGGGCTTTTTTTGGCTTATATCACGTAGTAATGTGGAACCAAACTGAAACAGTATATTAAACCTGGTCTCGATCAATATTTCAGAGGATAACGCATGTTAGGTCTAGGTTAGGCCTGGGATTTGCCCTCATCAGACTCATACTTTCGCATTCTTCTCGTACTTGTTGAACAGATCCTAGGTTTTTTCTGCTTTGGATCACTTAGTAATGTGGTACCACACTGAAACAGTCAATTAAACCCGGTTTCGATCAATATTTTAGAGGATAACACATGTTAGGTCTAGGTCAGGTCTGGGATTTGCACTCATCAGGCTCACACTTTCGCATATTTCTCAGTCTTGTTGGCCGGATTCTGGGCTTTTTCCGGTATGGATCACGTAGTAATGTGATACCACACTGAAATAGTCAACTAAACATGGTCTCGATCAATATTTCAGAGGATAACGCATATAAGGTCTAGGTTAGGTCTGGGAGTTGCTCTTATCAGACTCATACTTTCGCATAGTTATCAATCTTGTTGGCCAGATCCTGGGCTTCCACTGGTTTGGATCACGTAGTAATGTGGTACCACACTGAAACAGTCAATTAAACCCGGTTTCGATCAATATTTTAGAGGATAACGCATGTTAGGTATAGGTTAGGTCTGAGATTTGCTATCATCAGGCTCATACTTTCGCATATTTCTCATACTTGATGGCCAGATTCTGGGCTTTTTTTGGCTTCGATCACGTAGCAATGTGGTACCACACTGAAACTGTCTATCAAACCTTGTTTCGATCAATATTTTAGAGGATAACGCATGTTAGGTCCAGGTTAGGTCTGAGATTTGCTATCATCAGGCTCATACTTTCGCATATTTCTCATACTTGATGGCCAGATTCTGGGCTTTTTTTGGCTTAGATCACGTAGTAATGTGGAACCAAACTGAAACAGTATATTAAACCTGGTCTCGATCAATATTTCAGAGAATAACGCATGTTAGGTCTAGGTTAGGCCTGGGATTTGCCCTCATCAGACTCATACTTTCGCATTCTTCCCGTACTTGTTGAACAGGTCCTAGGTTTTTTCTGCTTTGGATCACTTAGTAATGTGGTACCACACTGAAACAGTCTATTAAACCTGGTTTCGATCAATATCTTAGAGGATATCGCATGTTAGGTCTAGGTTAGGTCTGGGATTTGCTCTCATCAGGCTCATACTTTCGCATATTTCTCATACTTGTTGGCCAGATCCTGGGCTTCCACTGGTTTGGATCACTTAGTAATGTGGTACCACACTGAAACAGTTGACTAAACCTGGTCACGATCAATATTTTAGGGGATAACGCATGTTAGGTCTAGGTTAGGTCTGGGATTTGCACTCATCACGCTCATACTTTCGCATATTTCTCATACTTGATGGCCAGATTCTGGGCTTTTTTTGGCTTAGATCACGTAGTAATGTGGTACCACACTGACACAGACAATTAAACCTGGTTTCGATCAATATTTTGGAGGATAACACATGTTAGGTCTAGGTTAGGTCTGGGATTTGCACTCATCAGTATCATACTTTCGCATATTTCTCATACTTGATGGCCAGATTCTGGGCTTTTTTTGGCTTCGATCACGTAGCAATGTGGTACCACACTGAAACTGTCTATTAAACCTGGTTTCGATCAATATCTTAGAGGATATCGCATGTTAGGTCTAGGTTAGGTCTGGGATTTGCTCTCATCAGGCTCATACTTTCGCATATTTCTCATACTTGTTGGCCAGATCCTGGGCTTCCACTGGTTTGGATCACTTAGTAATGTGGTACCACACTGAAACAGTTGACTAAACCTGGTCACGATCAATATTTTAGGGGATAACGCATGTTAGGTCTAGGTTAGGTCTGGGATTTGCACTCATCACGCCCATACTTTCGCATATTTCTCATACTTGATGGCCAGATTCTGGGCTTTCTTTGGCTTAGATCACGTAGTAATGTGGTACCACACTGACACAGCCAATTAAACCTGGTTTCGATCAATATTTTGGAGGATAACACATGTTAGGTCTAGGTTAGGTCTGGGATTTGCACTCATCAGTATCATACTTTCGCATATTTCTCATACTTGATGGCCAGATTCTGGGCTTTTTTTGGCTTCGATCACGTAGCAATGTGGTACCACACTGAAACTGTCTATCAAACCTTGTTTCGATCAATATTTTAGAGGATGACGCATGTTAGGTCCAGGTTAGGTCTGAGATTTGCTCTCATCAGGCTCATACCTTCGCATATTTCTCTTCCTTGATGGCCAGATTCTGATCTTTTTTTTGCTTGGATAACGTAGTAATGGGGTACCACACTGAAACAGTCGACTAAACCTGGTCACGATCAATATTTTAGAGGATAACGCATGTTAGGTATAGGTTAGGTCTGGGATTTGCACTCATCAGGCTCATACTTTCGCATATTTCTCATACCTGATGGCCAGATTCTGGGCTTTTTTTGGCTTCGATCACGTAGCAATGTGGTACCACACTGAAACTGTCTATCAAACCTTGTTTCGATCAATATTTTAGAGGATAACACATGTTAGGTCTAGGTTAGGTCTGGGATTTGCACTCATCAGGCTCACACTTTCGCATATTTCTCAGACTTGTTGGCCAGATTCTGATCTTCTTCTTGCTTGGATCACGTAGTAATGGCGTACCACACTGAAACAGTCTATAAAACCTGGTTTCGATCAATATCTTAGAGGATATCGCATGTTAGGTCTAGGTTAGGTCTGGGATTTGCTCTCATCAGGCTCATACTTTCGCATATTTCTCATACTTGATGGCCAGATTCTGGGCTTTTTTTGGTTTGGATCACGTAGCAATGCGGTACCACATTGAAACAGTCCATCAAACCCGGTTTCGATCAATATTTTAGAGGATAACGCATGTTAGGTCTAGGTTAGGTCTGAGATTTGCTGTTATCAGGCTCACACTTTCGCATATTTCTCATACTTGATGGCCGGATTCTGGGCTTTTTCCGGTATGGATCACGTAGTAATGTGATACCACACTGAAATAGCCGACTAAACCTGGTCTTGATCAATATTTCAGAGGATAACGCATATTAGGTCTAGGTTAGGTCTGGGATTTGCTCTTATCAGACTCATACTTTCGCATATTTATCAATCTTGTTGACCAGATCCTGGGCTTCCACTGGTTTGGATCACGTAGTAATGTGGTACCACACTAAGACAGTCAATTAAATCCGGCTTCGATCAATATTTTAGAGGATAACACATGTTAGGTCTACGTTAGGTCTGGGATTTGCACTCATCAGGCTCATACTTTCGCATATTTCTCATACATGATGGCCAGATTCTGGGCTTTTTTTGGCTTCGATCACGTAGCAATGTGGTACCACACTGAAACTGTCTATCAAATCTTGTTTCGATCAATATTTTAGAGGATAACGCATGTTAGGTCCAGGTTACGTCTGAGATTTGCTCTCATCAGGCTCACACTTGCGCATATTTCTCATACTTGATGGCCAGATTCTGATCTTTTTTTTGCTTGGATCTCGTAGTAATGGGGTACCACACTGAAACAGTCTATAAAACCTGGTTACGATCAATATCTTAGCGGATAACGCACGTTAGGTCTAGGTTAGGTCTGGGATTTGCTCTCATCAGGCTCATACTTTCGCATATTTCTCATACTTGATGGCCGGATTCTGGGCTTTTTCCGGTATGGATCACGTATTAATGTGATACCACACTGAAATAGTCGACTAAACCTGGTCTTGATCAATATTTCAGAGGATAACGCATATTAGGTCTAGGTTAGGTCTGGGATTTGCTCTTATCAGACTCATACTTTCGCATATTTATCAATCTTGTTGACCAGATCCTGGGCTTCCACTGGTTTGGATCACGTAGTAATGTGGTACCACACTGAGACAGTCAATTAAATCCGGCTTCGATCAATATTTTAGATGACAACGCATGTTAGGTATAGGTTAGGTCTGGGATTTGCACTCATCAGGCTCATACTTTCGCATATTTCTCATACTCGATGGCCAGATTCTGGGCTTTTTCCGGTATGGGTCACGTGGTTATGTGGTACCACACTGAAACAGTCAATTAAGCCTAGTCTGGGTCAACATTTCATAGGATAACACATGTTAGGTCTAGGTTAGGTCTGGGATTTGCACTCATCAGGATCATACTTTTGCATATTTCTCATACTTGATGGCCAGATTCTGGGCTTTTTTTGGCTTATATCACGTAGTAATGTGGAACCAAACTGAAATAGTATATTAAATCTGGTCTCGATCAATATTTCAGAGGATAACGCATGTTAGGTCTAGGTTAGGCCTGGGATTTGCCCTCATCAGACTCATACTTTCGCATTCTTCTCGTACTTGTTGAACAGATCCTAGGTTTTTTCTGCTTTGGATCACTTAGTAATGTGGTACCACACTGAAACAGTCAATTAAACCCGGTTTCGATCAATATTTTAGAGGATAACACATGCTAGGTCTAGGTTAGGTCTGGGATTTGCACTCATCGGGCTCACACTTTCGCATATTCCTCAGTCTTGTTGGCCGGATTCTGGGCTTTTTCCGGTATGGATCACGTAGTAATTTGATACCACACTGAAATAGTCAACTAAACCTGGTCTCGATCAATATTTCAGAGGATAACGCATATTAGGTCTAGGTTAGGTCTGGGATTTGCTCTTATCAGTCTCATACTTTCGCATAGTTATCAATCTTGTTGGCCAGATCCTGGGCTTCCACTGGTTTGGATCACTTAGTAATGTGGTACCACACTGAAACAGTTGACTAAACCTGGTCACGTTCAATATTTTAGGGGATAACGCATGTTAGGTCTAGGTTAGGTCTGGGATTTGCACTCATCACGCTCATACTTTCGCATATTTCTCATACTTGATGGCCAGATTCTGGGCTTTTTTTGGCTTAGATCACGTAGTAATGTGGTACCACACTGACACAGACAATTAAACCTGGTTTCGATCAATATTTTAGAGGATAACACATGTTAGGTCTAGGTTGGGTCTGGGATTTGCACCCATCAGGATCATACTTTCGCATATTTCTCATACTTGATGGCCAGATTCTGGGCTTTTTTTGGCTTAGATCACGTAGTAATGTGGAACCAAATTGAAACAGTATATTAAACCTGGTCTCGATCAATATTTCAGAGGATAACGCATGTTAGGTCTAGGCTAGGCCTGGGATTTGCCCTCATCAGACTCATACTTTCGCATTCTTCACGTACTTGTTGAGCAGATCCTAGGTTTTTTCTGCTTTGGATCACTTAGTAATGTGGTACCACACTGAAACAGTCAATTAAACCCGGTTTCGATCAATATTTTAGAGGATAACACATGTTAGGTCTAGGTTAGGTCTGGGATTTGCACTCATCAGGCTCACACTTTCGCATATTTCTCAGACTTGATGGCCAGATTCGGATCTTTTTTTTGTCTGGATCACGTAGTAATGGGGTACCACACTGAAACAGTCTATAAAACCTGGTTTCGATCAATATCTTAGCGGATAACGCATGTTAGGTCTAGGTTAGGTCTGGGATTTGCACTCATCAGGCTCATACTTTCGCATATTTCTCATACTTGATGGCCGGATTCTGGGCTTTTTCCGGTATGGATCACGTAGTAATGTGATACCACACAGAAACAGTCGACTAAACATGGTTTCGACCAATATTTTAGAGGATAACTCATGTTAGGTCTGGGTTAGTTCTAGGATTTACCCTCATCAGGCTCATACTTTCGCATATTTCTGATACTTGATGGCCAGATTGTGGGCTTTTTCCGGTATGGGTCACGTGGTAATGTGGTAGCACACTGAAACAGTCAATTAAGCCTAGTCTGGGTCAACATTTCAAAGGATAACGCATGTTAGGTATAGGATAGGTCTGGAATTTGCTCTCATCACGCTCATACTTTCGCATATTTATCAATCTTGTTGGCCAGATCCTGGGCTTCCCCTGGTTTGGATCACATAGTAATGTGGTACCACAATGCCACAGTCAATCAAACCTGGCTTCGATCAATATTTTAGAGGATAACGCATGTAAGGTCTAGGTTAGGTCCGAGATTTGCACTCATCAGGCTCATACTTTCGCATATTTCTCATACTTGATGGCCAGATTCTGATCTTTTTTTTGCTTGGATCACGTAGTAATGGGGTACCCCACTGAAACAGTCTATTAAACCAGGTTTCTATCAATATCTTAGCGGATAACGCATGTTAGGTCTAGGTTAGGTCTGGGATTTGCACTCATCAGGCTCACACTTTCGCATATTTCTCAGACTTGATGGCCAGATTCGGATCTTTTTTTTGTTTGGATCAAGTAGTAATGGGGTACCACACTGAAACAGTCTATAAAACCTGGTTTCGATCAATATCTTAGCGGATGACGCATGTTAGGTCTAGGTTAGGTCTGGGATTTGCACTCATCAGGCTCATACTTTCGCATATTTCTCATACCTGATGGCCGGATTCTGGGCTTTTTCCGGTATGGATCACGTAGTAACGCGATACCACACTGAAACAGTCGACTAAACCTGGTCTCGATCAATATTTCAGAGGATAACGCATGTGATGCCTAGATTAGGCCTGGGATTTGCCCTCATCAGACTCATACTTTCGCATTCTTCCCGTACTTGTTGAACAGATACTAGGTTTTTTCTGCTTTGGATCACTTAGTAATGTGGTACCACACTGAAACAGTCTATTAGACCTGATTTCGATCAATATCTTAGTGGATATCGCATGTTAGGTCCGGGTTAGGTCTGGGATTTGCTCTCATCAGGCTCATACTTTCGCATATTTCTCATACTTGATGGCCGGATTCTGGGCTTTTTCCGGTATGGATCACGTAGTAATGTGATACCACACAGAAACAGTCGACCAAACATGGTTTCGATCAATATTTTAGAGGATAACTCATGTTAGGTATGGGTTAGTTCTAGGATTTACCCTCATCAGGCTCATACTTTCGCATATTTCTGATACTTGATGGCCAGATTGTGGGCTTTTTCCGGTATGGGTCACGTGGTAATGTGGTAGCACACTGAAACAGTCAATTAAGCCTAGTCTGGGTCAACATTTCAAAGGATAACGCATGTTAGGTATAGGTTAGGTCTGGAATTTGCTCTCATCAGGCTCATACTTTCGCATATTTATCAATCTTGTTGGCCAGATCCTGGGCTTCCTTTGGTTTGGATCACATAGTAATGTGGTACCACAATGCCACAGTCAATCAAACCTGGCTTCGATCAATATTTTAGTGGATAACGCATGTTAGGTGTAGGTTAGGTCTGTGATTTGCTCTCATCAGACTCATACTTTCGCATATTTCTCATCCTTGATGGCCAGATTCTGATCTTTTTTTTGCTTGGATAACGTAGTAATGGGGTACCACACTGAAACAGTCGACTAAACCTGGTCACGATCAATATTTTAGAGGATAACGCATGTTAGGTATAGGTTACGTCTGGGATTTGCACTCATCAGGCTCATACTTTCGCATATTTCTCATACTTGATGGCCAGATTCTGGGCTTTTTTTGGCTTCGATCACGTAGCAATGTGGTACCACACTGAAACTGTCTATCAAACCTTGTTTCGATCAATATTTTAAAGGATAACGCATGTTAGGTCCAGGTTAGGTCTGAGATTTGCTCTCATCAGGCTCATACTTTCGCATATTTCTCATCCTTGATGGCCAGATTCTGATCTTTTTTTTGCTTGGATAACGTAGTAATGGCGTACCACACTGAAACAGTCGACTAAACCTGGTCACGATCAATATTTTAGAGGATAACGCATGTTAGGTATAGGTTACGTCTGGGATTTGCACTCATCAGGCTCATACTTTCGCATATTTCTCATACTTGATGGCCAGATTCTGGGCTTTTTTTGGCTTCGATCACGTAGCAATGTGGTACCACACTGAAACTGTCTATCAAACCTTGTTTCGATCAATATTTTAGAGGATAACGCATGTTAGGTCCAGGTTAGGTCTGAGATTTGCTCTCATCAGGCTCATACTTTCGCATATTTCTCATCCTTGATGGCCAGATTCTCATCTTTTTTTTGCTTGGATAACATAGTAATGGGGTACCACACTGAAACAGTCGACTAAACCTGGTCACGATCAATATTTTAGAGGATAACGCATGTTAGGTATAGGTTAGGTCTGGGATTTGCACTCATCAGGCTCATACTTTCGCATATTTCTCATACCTGATGGCCAGATTCTGGGCTTTTTTTGGCTTCGATCACGTAGCAATGTGGTACCACACTGAAACTGTCTATCAAACCTTGTTTCGATCAATATTTTAGAGGATAACACATGTTAGGTCTAGGTTAGGTCTGGGATTTGCACTCATCAGGCTCACACTTTCGCATATTTCTCAGACTTGTTGGCCAGATTCTGATCTTTTTTTTGCTTGGATCACGTAGTAATGGAGTACCACACTGAAACAGTCTATAAAACCTGGTTTCGATCAATATCTTAGCGGATAACGCATGTTAGGTCTAGGTTAGGTCTGGGATTTGCTCTCATCAGGCTCATACTTTCGCATATTTCTCATACTTGATGGCCAGATTCTGGGCTTTTTTTGGTTTGGATCACGTAGCAATGCGGTACCACATTGAAACAGTCCATCAAACCCGGTTTCGATCAATATTTTAGAGGATAACGCATGTTAGGTCTAGGTTAGGTCTGAGATTTGCTGTCATCAGGCTCACACTTTCGCATATTTCTCATACTTGATGGCCAGATTCTGGGCTTTCTCCGGTATGGGTCACGTAGTAATGTGATACCACACAGAGACAGTCGACTAAACCTGGTCTCGATCAATATTTCAGAGGATAACGCATATTAGGTCTAGGTTACGTCTGGGATTTGCTCTTATCAGACTCATACTTTCGCATATTTCTCATACATGATGGCCAGATTCTGGGCTTTTTTTGGCTTCGATCACGTAGCAATGTGGTACCACACTGAAACTGTCTCTCAAATCTTGTTTCGATCAATATTTTAGAGGATAACGCATGTTAGGTCCAGGTTACGTCTGAGATTTGCTCTCATCAGGCTCACACTTTCGCATATTTCTCATACTTGATGGCCAGATTCTGATCTTTTTTTTGCTTGGATCTCGTAGTAATGGGGTACCACACTGAAACAGTCTATAAAACCTGGTTACGATCAATATCTTAGCGGATAACGCACGTTAGGTCTAGGTTAGGTCTGGGATTTGCTCTCATCAGGCTCATACTTTCACATATTTCTCATACTTGATGGCCGGATTCTGGGCTTTTTCCGGTATGGATCACGTAGCAATGTGATACCACACTGAAATAGTCGACTAAACCTGGTCTTGATCAATATTTCAGAGGATAACGCATATTAGGTCTAGGTTACGTCTGGGATTTGCTCTTATCAGACTCATACTTTCGCATATTTATCAATCTTATTGACCAGATCCTGGGCTTCCACTGGTTTGGATCACGTAGTAATGTGGTACCACACTGAGACAGTCAATTAAATCCGGCTTCGATCAATATTTTAGATGATAACGCATGTTAGGTATAGGTTAGGTCTGGGATTTGTACTCATCAGGCTCATACTTTCGCATATTTCTCATACTCGATGGCCAGATTCTGGGCTTTTTCCGGTATGGGTCACGTGGTTATGTGGTACCACACTGAAACAGTCAATTAAGCCTAGTCTGGGTCAACATTTCATAGGATAACACATGTTAGGTCTAGGTTAGGTCTGGGATTTGCACTCATCAGGATCATACTTTTGCATATTTCTCATACTTGATGGCCAGATTCTGGGCTTTTTTTGGCTTATATCACGTAGTAATGTGGAACCAAACTGAAACAGTATATTAAACCTGGTCTCGATAAATATTTCAGAGGATAACGCATGTTAGGTCTAGGTTAGGCCTGGGATTTGCCCTCATCAGACTCATACTTTCGCATTCTTCTCGTACTTGTTGAACAGATCCTAGGTTTTTTCTGCTTTGGATCACTTAGTAATGTGGTACCACACTGAAACAGTCAATTAAACCCGGTTTCGATCAATATTTTAGAGGATAACACATGTTAGGTCTAGGTTAGGTCTGGGGTTTGCACTCATCAGGCTCACACTTTCGCATATTTCTCAGTCTTGTTGGCCGGATTCTGGGCTTTTTCCGGTATGGATCACGTAGTAATGTGATACCACACTGAAATAGTCAACTAAACCTGGTCTCGATCAATATTTCAGAGGATAACGCATATTAGGTCTAGGTTAGGTCTGGGATTTGCTCTTATCAGACTCATACTTTCGTATAGTTATCAATCTTGTTGGCCAGATCCTGGGCTTCCACTGGTTTGGATCACGTAGTAATGTGGTACCACACTGAAACAGTCAATTAACCCTGGTTCCGATCAATATTTTAGAGGATAACGCATGTTAGGTATAGGTTAGGTCTGGGATTTGCACTCATCAGGCTCATACTCTCGCATATTTCTCATACTTGATGGCCAGATTCTGGGCTTTTTTTGGCTTCGATCACGTAGCAATGTGGTACCACACTGAAACTGTCTATCAAACCTTGTTTCGATCAATATTTTAGAGGATAACGCATGTTAGGTCCAGGTTAGGTCTGAGATTTGCTATCATCAGGCTCATACTTTCGCATATTTCTCATACTTGATGGCCAGATTCTGGGCTTTTTTTGGCTTAGATCACGTAGTAATGTGGAACCAAACTGAAACAGTATATTAAACCTGGTCTCGATCAATATTTCAGAGGATAACGCATGTTAGGTCTAGGTTAGGCCTGGGATTTGCCCTCGTCAGACTCATACTTTCGCATTCTTCCCGTACTTGTTGAACAGGTCCTAGGTTTTTTCTGCTTTGGATCACTTAGTAATGTGGTACCACACTGAAACAGTCTATTAAACCTGGTTTCGATCAATATCTTAGAGGATATCGCACGTTAGGTCTAGGTTAGGTCTGGGATTTGCTCTCATCAGGCTCATACTTTCGCATATTTCTCATACTTGTTGGCCAGATCCTGGGCTTCCACTGGTTTGGATCACTTAGTAATGTGGTACCACACTGAAACAGTTGACTAAACCTGGTCACGATCAATATTTTAGGGGATAACGCATGTTAGGTCTAGGTTAGGTTTGGGATTTGCACTCATCACGCTCATACTTTCGCATATTTCTCATACTTGATGGCCAGATTCTGGGCTTTTTTTGGCTTAGATCACGTAGTAATGTGGTACCACACTGACACAGACAATTAAACCTGGTTTCGATCAATATTTTAGAGGATAACACATGTTAGGTCTAGGTTAGGTCTGGGATTTGCACTCATCAGGATCATACTTTCGCATATTTCTCATACTTGATGGCCAGATTCTGGGCTTTTTTTGGCTTAGATCACGTAGTAATGTGGAACCAAATTGAAACAGTATATTAAACCTGGTCTCGATCAATATTTCAGAGGATAACGCATGTTAGGTCTAGGTTAGGCCTGGGATTTGCCCTCATCAGGCTCATACTTTCGCATATTTCTCATACTTGATGGCCGGATTCTGGGCTTTTTCCGGTATGGATCACGTAGTAATGTGATACCACACTGAAATAGTCGACTAAACCTGGTCTTGATCAATATTTCAGAGGATAACGCATATTAGGTATAGGTTAGGTCTGGGATTTGCTCTTATCAGACTCATACTTTCGCATATTTATCTATCTTGTTGACCAGATCCTGGGCTTCCACTGGTTTGGATCACGTAGTAATGTGGTACCACACTGAGACAGTCAATTAAATCCGGCTTCGATCAATATTTTAGATGATAACGCATGTTAGGTATAGGTTAGGTCTGGGATTTGCACACATCAGGCTCATACTTTCGCATATTTCTCATACTTGATGGCCAGATTCTGGGCTTTTTTTGGCTTATATCACGTAGTAATGTGGAACCAAACTGAAACAGTATATTGAACCTGGTCTCGATCAATATTTCAGAGGATAACGCATGTTAGGTCTAGGTTAGGCCTGGGATTTGCCCTCATCAGACTCATACTTTCGCATTCTTCTCGTACTTGTTGAACAGATCCTAGGTTTTTTCTGCTTTGGATCACTTAGTAATGTGGTACCACACTGAAACAGTCAATTAAACCCGGTTTCGATCAATATTTTAGAGGATAACACATGTTAGGTCTAGGTTAGGTCTGGGATTTGCACTCATCAGGCTCACACTTTCGCATATTTCTCAGTCTTGTTGGCCGGATTCTGGGCTTTTTCCGGTATGGATCACGTAGTAATGTGATACCACACTGAAATAGTCAACTAAACATGGTCTCGATCAATATTTCAGAGGATAACGCATATAAGGTCTAGGTTAGGTCTGGGATTTGCTCTTATCAGACTCATACTTTCGCATAGTTATCAATCTTGTTGGCCAGATCCTGGGCTTCCACTGGTTTGGATCACGTAGTAATGTGGTACCACACTGAAACAGTCAATTAAACCCGGTTTCGATCAATATTTTAGAGGATAACGCATGTTAGGTATAGGTTAGGTCTGAGATTTGCTATCATCAGGCTCATACTTTCGCATATTTCTCATACTTGATGGCCAGATTCTGGGCTTTTTTTGGCTTCGATCACGTAGCAATGTGGTACCACACTGAAACTGTCTATCAAACCTTGTTTCGATCAATATTTTAGAGGATAACGCATGTTAGGTCCAGGTTAGGTCTGAGATTTGCTATCATCAGGCTCATACTTTCGCATATTTCTCATACTTGATGGCCAGATTCTGGGCTTTTTTTGGCTTAGATCACGTAGTAATGTGGAACCAAACTGAAACAGTATATTAAACCTGGTCTCGATCAATATTTCAGAGAATAACGCATGTTAGGTCTGGGTTAGGCCTGGGATTTGCCCTCATCAGACTCATACTTTCGCATTCTTCCCGTACTTGTTGAACAGGTCCTAGGTTTTTTCTGCTTTGGATCACTTAGTAATGTGGTACCACACTGAAACAGTCTATTAAACCTGGTTTCGATCAATATCTTAGAGGATATCGCATGTTAGGTCTAGGTTAGGTCTGGGATTTGCTCTCATCAGGCTCATACTTTCGCATATTTCTCATACTTGTTGGCCAGATCCTGGGCTTCCACTGGTTTGGATCACTTAGTAATGTGGTACCACACTGAAACAGTTGACTAAACCTGGTCACGATCAATATTTTAGGGGATAACGCATGTTAGGTCTAGGTTAGGTCTGGGATTTGCACTCATCACGCTCATACTTTCGCATATTTCTCATACTTGATGGCCAGATTCTGGGCTTTTTTTGGCTTAGATCACGTAGTAATGTGGTACCACACTGACACAGACAATTAAACCTGGTTTCGATCAATATTTTGGAGGATAACACATGTTAGGTCTAGGTTAGGTCTGGGATTTGCACTCATCAGTATCATACTTTCGCATATTTCTCATACTTGATGGCCAGATTCTGGGCTTTTTTTGGCTTCGATCACGTAGCAATGTGGTACCACACTGAAACTGTCTATTAAACCTGGTTTCGATCAATATCTTAGAGGATATCGCATGTTAGGTCTAGGTTAGGTCTGGGATTTGCTCTCATCAGGCTCATACTTTCGCATATTTCTCATACTTGTTGGCCAGATCCTGGGCTTCCACTGGTTTGGATCACTTAGTAATGTGGTACCACACTGAAACAGTTGACTAAACCTGGTCACGATCAATATTTTAGGGGATAACGCATGTTAGGTCTAGGTTAGGTCTGGGATTTGCACTCATCACGCTCATACTTTCGCATATTTCTCATACTTGATGGCCAGATTCTGGGCTTTCTTTGGCTTAGATCACGTAGTAATGTGGTACCACACTGACACAGCCAATTAAACCTGGTTTCGATCAATATTTTGGAGGATAACACATGTTAGGTCTAGGTTAGGTCTGGGATTTGCACTCATCAGTATCATACTTTCGCATATTTCTCATACTTGATGGCCAGATTCTGGGCTTTTTTTGGCTTCGATCACGTAGCAATGTGGTACCACACTGAAACTGTCTATCAAACCTTGTTTCGATCAATATTTTAGAGGATGACGCATGTTAGGTCCAGGTTAGGTCTGAGATTTGCTCTCATCAGGCTCATACCTTCGCATATTTCTCTTCCTTGATGGCCAGATTCTGATCTTTTTTTTGCTTGGAAAACGTAGTAATGGGGTACCACACTGAAACAGTCGACTAAACCTGGTCACGATCAATATTTTAGAGGATAACGCATGTTAGGTATAGGCTACGTCTGGGATTTGCACTCATCAGGCTCATACTTTCGCATATTTCTCATACTTGATGGCCAGATTCTGGGCTTTTTTTGGCTTCGATCACGTAGCAATGTGGTACCACACTGAAACTGTCTATCAAACCTTGTTTCGATCAATATTTTAGAGGATAACGCATGTTAGGTCCAGGTTAGGTCTGAGATTTGCTCTCATCAGGCTCATACTTTCGCATATTTCTCATCCTTGATGGCCAGATTCTGATCTTTTTTTTGCTTGGATAACGTAGTAATGGGGTACCACACTGAAACAGTCGACTAAACCTGGTTTCGATCAATATTTTGGAGGATAACACATGTTAGGTCTAGGTTAGGTCTGGGATTTGCACTCATCAGTATCATACTTTCGCATATTTCTCATACTTGATGGCCAGATTCTGGGCTTTTTTTGGCTTCGATCACGTAGCAATGTGGTACCACACTGAAACTGTCTATCAAACCTTGTTTCGATCAATATTTTAGAGGATGACGCATGTTAGGTCCAGGTTAGGTCTGAGATTTGCTCTCATCAGGCTCATACTTTCGCATATTTCTCATCCTTGATGGCCAGATTCTGATCTTTTTTTTGCTTGGATAACGTAGTAATGGGGTACCACACTGAAACAGTCGACTAAACCTGGTCACGATCAATATTTTAGAGGATAACGCATGTTAGGTATAGGTTAGGTCTGGGATTTGCACTCATCAGGCTCATACTTTCGCATATTTCTCATACCTGATGGCCAGATTCTGGGCTTTTTTTGGCTGCGATCACGTAGCAATGTGGTACCACACTGAAACTGTCTATCAAACCTTGTTTCGATCAATATTTTAGAGGATAACACATGTTAGGTCTAGGTTAGGTCTGGGATTTGCACTCATCAGGCTCACACTTTCGCATATTTCTCAGACTTGTTGGCCAGATTCTGATCTTTTTTTTGCTTGGATCACGTAGTAATGGCGTACCACACTGAAACAGTCTATAAAACCTGGTTTCGATCAATATCTTAGCGGATAACGCATGTTAGGTCTAGGTTAGGTCTGGGATTTGCTCTCATCAGGCTCATACTTTCGCATATTTCTCATACTTGATGGCCAGATTCTGGGCTTTTTTTGGTTTGGATCACGTAGCAATGCGGTACCACATTGAAACAGTCCATCAAACCCGGTTTCGATCAATATTTTAGAGGATAACGCATGTTAGGTCTAGGTTAGGTCTGAGATTTGCTGTTATCAGGCTCACACTTTCGCATATTTCTCATACTTGATGGCCGGATTCTGGGCTTTTTCCGGTATGGATCACGTAGTAATGTGATACCACACTGAAATAGTCGACTAAACCTGGTCTTGATCAATATTTCAGAGGATAACGCATATTAGGTCTAGGTTAGGTCTGGGATTTGCTCTTATCAGACTCATACTTTCGCGTATTTATCAATCTTGTTGACCAGATCCTGGGCTTCCACTGGTTTGGATCACGTAGTAATGTGGTACCACACTAAGACAGTCAATTAAATCCGGCTTCGATCAATATTTTAGAGGATAACACATGTTAGGTCTACGTTAGGTCTGGGATTTGCACTCATCAGGCTCATACTTTCGCATATTTCTCATACATGATGGCCAGATTCTGGGCTTTTTTTGGCTTCGATCACGTAGCAATGTGGTACCACACTGAAACTGTCTATCAAATCTTGTTTCGATCAATATTTTAGAGGATAACGCATGTAAGGTCCAGGTTACGTCTGAGATTTGCTCTCATCAGGCTCACACTTTCGCATATTTCTCATACTTGATGGCCGGATTCTGGGCTTTTTCCGGTATGGATCACGTAGTAATGTGATACCACACTGAAATAGTCGACTAAACCTGGTCTTGATCAATATTTTAGATGATAACGCATGTTAGGTATAGGTTAGGTCTGGGATTTGCTCTTATCAGACTCATACTTTCGCATAGTTATCAATCTTGTTGGCCAGATCCTGGGCTTCCACTGGTTTGGATCACTTAGTAATGTGGTACCACACTGAAACAGTTGACTAAACCTGGTCACGATCAATATTTTAGGGGATAACGCATGTTAGGTCTAGGTTAGGTCTGGGATTTGCACTCATCACGCTCATACTTTCGCATATTTCTCATACTTGATGGCCAGATTCTGGGCTTTTTTTGGCTTAGATCACGTAGTAATGTGGTACCACACTGACACAGACAATTAAACCTGGTTTCGATCAATATTTTAGAGGATAACACATGTTAGGTCTAGGTTGGGTCTGGGATTTGCACCCATCAGGATCATACTTTCGCATATTTCTCATACTTGATGGCCAGATTCTGGGCTTTTTTTGGCTTAGATCACGTAGTAATGTGGAACCAAATTGAAACAGTATATTAAACCTGGTCTCGATCAATATTTCAGAGGATAACGCATGTTAGGTCTAGGCTAGGCCTGGGATTTGCCCTCATCAGACTCATACTTTCGCATTCTTCTCGTACTTGTTGAGCAGATCCTAGGTTTTTTCTGCTTTGGATCACTTAGTAATGTGGTACCACACTGAAACAGTCAATTAAACCCGGTTTCGATCAATATTTTAGAGGATAACACATGTTAGGTCTAGGTTAGGTCTGGGATTTGCACTCATCAGGCTCACACTTTCGCATATTTCTCAGACTTGATGGCCAGATTCGGATCTTTTTTTTGTCTGGATCACGTAGTAATGGGGTACCACACTGAAACAGTCTATAAAACCTGGTTTCGATCAATATCTTAGCGGATAACGCATGTTAGGTCTAGGTTAGGTCTGGGATTTGCACTCATCAGGCTCATACTTTCGCATATTTCTCATACTTGATGGCCGGATTCTGGGCTTTTTCCGGTATGGATCACGTAGTAATGTGATACCACACAGAAACAGTCGACTAAACATGGTTTCGACCAATATTTTAGAGGATAACTCATGTTAGGTCTGGGTTAGTTCTAGGATTTACCCTCATCAGGCTCATACTTTCGCATATTTCTGATACTTGATGGCCAGATTGTGGGCTTTTTCCGGTATGGGTCACGTGGTAATGTGGTAGCACACTGAAACAGTCAATTAAGCCTAGTCTGGGTCAACATTTCAAAGGATAACGCATGTTAGGTATAGGATAGGTCTGGAATTTGCTCTCATCACGCTCATACTTTCGCATATTTATCAATCTTGTTGGCCAGATCCTGGGCTTCCCCTGGTTTGGATCACATAGTAATGTGGTACCACAATGCCACAGTCAATCAAACCTGGCTTCGATCAATATTTTAGAGGATAACGCATGTAAGGTCTAGGTTAGGTCTGAGATTTGCACTCATCAGGCTCATACTTTCGCATATTTCTCATACTTGATGGCCAGATTCTGATCTTTTTTTTGCTTGGATGACGTAGTAATGGGGTACCCCACTGAAACAGTCTATCAACCCTGGTTTCGATCAATATCTTAGCGGATAACGCACGTTAGGTCTAGGTTAGGTCTGGGATTTGCTCTCATCAGGCTCATACTTTCGCATATTTCTCATACTTGATGGCCGGATTCTGGGCTTTTTCCGGTATGGATCACGTTGTAATGTGACACCACACTGAAATATTCGACTAAACCTGGTCTTGATCAATATTTCAGAGGATAACGCATATTAGGTCTAGGTTAGGTCTGGGATTTGCTCTTATCAGACTCATACTTTCGCATATTTATCAATCTTGTTGACCAGATCCTGGGCTTCCACTGGTTTGGATCACATAGTAATGTGGTACCACACTGACACAGACAATTAAACCTGGTTTCGATCAATATTTTAGAGGATAACACATGTTAGGTCTAGGTTAGGTCTGGGATTTGCACTCATCAGGATCATACTTATGCATATTTCCCATACTTGATGGCCAGATTCTGGGCTTTTTTTGGCTTAGATAACGTAGTAATGTGGTACCAAACTGAAACAGTGTATTAAACCTGGTTTCAATCAATATTTTAGAGGATAACACATGTTAGGTCTAGGTTAGGTCAGGGATTTGCCCTCATCAGGCTCATACTTCCGCATATTTCTCATACTTGATGGCCAGATTCTGGGCTTTTTCCGGTATGGGTCACGTGGTTATGTGGTACCACACTGAAACAGTCAATTAACCCTAGTCTGGGTCAACATTTCAAAGGATAACGCATGTTAGGTATAGGTTAGGTCTGGGATTTGCACTCATCAGGATCATACTTTTGCATATTTCTCATACTTGATGGCCAGATTCTGGGCTTTTTTTGGCTTAGATAACGTAGTTAGGTGGTACCAAACTGAAACAGTATATTAAACCTGGTTTCGATCAATATTGTAGAGGATAAATCATGTTAGGTATAGGTTAAGTCTGGGATTTGCTCTCATCAGGATCATACTTCCGCATATTTATCAATCTTGTTGGCCAGATCCTGGGCTTCCACTAGTTTGGATCACATAGTAATGTGGTACCACAGTGAAACAGTCCATTAACCCCGGTTTCGATCAATATTTTAGAGGATAACACATATTAGGTCTAGGTTAGGTCTGGTCTTTGCACCCATCAGGCTCATACTTTCGCATGTTTCTCTTACTTGATGGCCAGATTCTGATATTTTTTTTGCTTGGTTCACGATGTAATGGGGTACCCCACTGAACAGTCTATTAAACCTGGTTTCGATCAATATCTTACAGGATATCGCATGTTAGGTCTAGGTTAGGTCTGGGATTTGCTCTCATCAGGCTCATACTTTCGCATATTTCTTATACTTGATGGCCAGATCCTGGGCTTCCACTGGTTTGGATCACGTAGTAATGTGGTACCACACTGAAACAGTCGACTAAACCTGGTCACGATCAATATTTTAGGGGATAACGCATGTTAGGTCTAGGTTAGGTCTGGGATTTGCACTCATCAGGCTCACACTTTCGCATATTTCTCATACTTGATGGCCAGATTCTGGGCTTTTCTTGGCTGGGATCACGTAGCAATGTGGTACCATACTGAAACTGTCTATCAAACCTGGTTTCGATCAATATCTTAGAGGATATCGCATGTTAGGTCTAGGTTAGGTCTGGGATTTGCTCTCATCAGGCTCATACTTTCGCATATTTCTTATACTTGTTGGCCAGATCCTGGGCTTCCACTGGTTTGGATCATGTAGTAATGTGGTACCACACTGAAACAGTCGACTAAACCTGGTCACGATCAATATTTTAGCGGATAACGCATGTTAGGCCTAGGTTAGGTCTGGGATTTGCCCTCTTCAGTCTCATACTTTCGCATTCTTCACATACTTCTTGAACAGATCCTGGGTTTTTTCTGGTTGGGATCACATAGTAATGTGTTAACACACTGAAACAGTCGATTAAACCTGGTTTCGATCAATATTTTAGAGGATAACGCATGTTAGGGCTAGGTTAGGTCTGGGATTTGCTGTCATCAGGCTCATACTTTCGCTTATTTCTAATACTTGTTGGACAGATCCTGGGCTCTTTCTGGTTTGGATCACATAGTAATGTGGTACCACACTGACACAGACAATTAAACCTGGTTTCGATCAATATTTTAGAGGATAACACATGTTAGGTCTAGGTTAGGTCTGGGATTTGCACTCATCAGGATCATACTTATGCATATTTCCCATACTTGATGGCCAGATTCTGGGCTTTTTTTGGCTTAGATAACGTAGTAATGTGGTACCAAACTGAAACAGTGTATTAAACCTGGTTTCAATCAATATTTTAGAGGATAACACATGTTAGGTCTAGGTTAGGTCAGGGATTTGCCCTCATCAGGCTCATACTTCCGCATATTTCTCATACTTGATGGCCAGATTCTGGGCTTTTTCCGGTATGAGTCACGTGGTTATGTGGTACCACACTGAAACAGTCAATTAAGCCTAGTCTGGGTCAACATTTCAAAGGATAACGCATGTTAGGTATAGGTTAGGTCTGGGATTTGCTCTCATCAGGCTCGTACTTTCGCATATTTATCAATCGTGTTGGCCAGATCCTGGGCTCCCACTGGTTTGGATCACATAGTAATGTGGTACCACACTGACACAGTCAATTAAACCTGGTTTCGTTCAATATTTTAGAGGATAACACACGTTAGGTCTAGGTTAGGTCTAGGATTTGCACTCATCAGGCTCATACTTTCGCATATTTCTGATACTTGATGGCCAGATTCTGGGCTTTTTTTAGCTTGGATCACGTAGTAATGTGGTACCACACTGAAATTGTCTATCAAACCTGGTCACGATCAATATTTTAGCGGATAACGCATGTTAGGCCTAGGTTAGGTCTGGGATTTGTTCTCATCAGGCTCATACTTTTGCATATTTATCAATCTTGATGGCCAGATTCTGGGCATCCACTAGTTTGGATCACATAGTAATGTGGTACCACACTGACACAGACAATTAAACCTGGTTTCGATCAATATTTTAGAGGATAACACATGTTAGGTCTAGGTTAGGTCTGGGATTTGCGCTCATCAGGATCATACTTTCGCATATTTCTCATACTTGATGGCCAGATTCTGGGCTTTTTTTGGCTTAGATCACGTAGTAATGTGGTACCAAACTGAAACAGTATATTAAACCTGGTTTCGATCAATATTTTAGAGGATAACGCATGTTAGGTCTAGGTTAGGTCTGGGATTCGGTCTCATCAGGCTCATACCGTCGCATATTTCTCATACTTGTTGGCCAAATCCTGGGGCTTTTCTGGTATGGATCATGTAGTAATGTGGTACCACACTGAAGCAGTCGACTAAACCTGGTCTCGATCAATATTTTAGAGGATAAATCAAGTTAGGTATAGGTTAAGTCTGGGATTTGCTCTCATCAGGCTCGTACTTTCGCATATTTCTCATACTTGATGGCCAGATTCTGGGCTTTTTTTGGCTTGGATCACGTAGCAATGTGGTACCACACTGAAACTGTCTATCAAACCTGGTTTCGATCAATATCTTAGAGGATAACGCATGTTAGGTCTAGGTTAGGATTTGCTCTCATCATGCTCATACTTTCGCATATTTCTCATACTAGTTGGCCAGATCCTGGGCTTTTTCTGGTTTGCATCACATAGTAATGTGGTACCACACTGAAACTGTCTATCAAACCTGGTTTCGATCAATATCTTAGAGGATAACGCATGTTAGGTCTAGGTTAGGTCTGGGATTTGCTCTCATCAGGCTCATACTTTCGCATATTTCTCATACTTGATGGCCAGATTTTGGGCTTTTTTTGGTTTGGATCACGTAGCAATGCGGTACCACATTGAAACAGTCCATCAAACCCGGTTTCGATCGATATTTTAGAGGATAACACATGTTCGGTCTAGGTCAGGTCTGGGATTTGCACTCATCAGGCTCATACTTTCGCATATTTATCAATCTTGTTGGCCAGATCCAGGGCTTCCACTGGTTTGGATCACGTAGTAATGTGGTACCACACTGAAACAGTCAATTAAACCCGGTTTCGAACAATATTTTAGAGGATAACACATGTTAGGTCTACGTTAGGTCTGGGATTTGCACTCATCAGGCTCATACTTTCGCATATTTCTCATACATGATGGCCAGATTCTGGGCTTTTTTTGGCTTCGATCACGTAGCAATGTGGTACCACACTGAAACTGTCTATCAAATCTTGTTTCGATCAATATCTTAGAGGATATCGCACGTTAGGTCTAGGTTAGGTCTGGGATTTGCTCTCATCAGGCTCATACTTTTGCATATTTCTTATACTTGTTGGCCAGATCCTGGGCTTCCACTGGTTTGGATCACGTAGTAATGTGGTACCACACTGAAACAGTCGACTAAACCTGGTCACGATCAATATTTTAGCGGATAACGCATGTTAGGCCTAGGTTAGGTCTGGGATTTGCCCTCTTCAGTCTCATACTTTCGCATTCTTCACATACTTCTTTAACAGATCCTGGGTTTTTTCTGGTTGGGATCACATAGTAATGTGTTAACACACTGAAACAGTCGATTAAACCTGGTTTCGATCAATATTTTAGAGGATAACGCATGTTAGGGCTAGGTTAGGTCTGGGATTTGCTGTCATCAGGCTCATACTTTCGCTTATTTCTAATACTTGTTGGCCAGATCCTGGGCTTTTTCTGGTTTGGATCACATAGTAATGTGGTACCACACTGACACAGACAATTAAACCTGGTTTCGATCAATATTTTAGAGGATAACACATGTTAGGTCTAGGTTAGGTCTGGGATTTGCACTCATCAGGATCATACTTATGCATATTTCCCATACTTGATGGCCAGATTCTGGGCTTTTTTTGGCTTAGATAACGTAGTGATGTGGTACCAAACTGAAACAGTGTATTAAACCTGGTTTCAATCAATATTTTAGAGGATAACACATGTTAGGTCTGGGTTAGGTCAGGGATTTGCCCTCATCAGGCTCATACTTCCGCATATTTCTCATACTTGATGGCCAGATTCTGGGCTTTTTCCGGTATGGGTCACGTGGTTATGTGGTACCACACTGAAACAGTCAATTAAGCCTAGTCTGGGTCAACATTTCAAAGGATATCGCATCTTAGGTATAGGTTAGGTCTGGGATTTGCTCTCATCAGGCTCATACTTTCGCATATTTATCAATCGTGTTGGCCAGATCCTGGGCTCCCACTGGTTTGGATCACATAGTAATGTGGTACCACACTGACACAGTCAATTAAACCTGGTTTCGTTCAATATTTTAGAGGATAACACACGTTAGGTCTAGGTTAGGTCTAGGATTTGCACTCATCAGGCTCATACTTTCGCATATTTCTGATACTTGATGGCCAGATTCTTGGCTTTTTTTTGGCTTGGATCACGTAGTAATGTGGTACCACACTGAAATTGTCTATCAAACCTGGTCACGATCAATATTTTAGCGGATAACGCATGTTAGGCCTAGGTTAGGTCTGGGATTTGTTCTCATCAGGCTCATACTTTTGCATATTTATCAATCTTGATGGCCAGATTCTGGGCATCCACTAGTTTGGATCACATAGTAATGTGGTACCACACTGACACAGACAATTAAACCTGGTTTCGATCAATATTTTAGAGGATAACACATGTTAGGTCTAGGTTAGGTCTGGGATTTGCGCTCATCAGGATCATACTTTCGCATATTTCTCATACTTGATGGCCAGATTCTGGGCTTTTTTTGGCTTAGATCACGTAGTAATGTGGTACCAAACTGAAACAGTATATTAAACCTGGTTTCGATCAATATTTTAGAGGATAACGCATGTTAGGTCTAGGTTAGGTCTGGGATTCGGTCTCATCAGGCTCATACCGTCGCATATTTCTCATACTTGTTAGCCAAATCCTGGGGCTTTTCTGGTATGGATCATGTAGTAATGTGGTACCACACTGAAGCAGTCGACTAAACCTGGTCTCGATCAATATTTTAGAGGATAAATCAAGTTAGGTATAGGTTAAGTCTGGGATTTGCTCTCATCAGGCTCGTACTTTCGCATATTTCTCATACTTGATGGCCAGATTCTGGGCTTTTTTTGGCTTGGATCACGTAGCAATGTGGTACCACACTGAAACTGTCTATCAAACCTGGTTTCGATCAATATCTTAGAGGATAACGCATGTTAGGTCTAGGTTAGGATTTGCTCTCATCATGCTCATACTTTCGCATATTTCTCATACTAGTTGGCCAGATCCTGGGCTTTTTCTGGTTTGCATCACATAGTAATGTGGTACCACACTGAAACTGTCTATCAAACCTAGTTTCGATCAATATCTTAGAGGATAACGCATGTTAGGTCTAGGTTAGGTCTGGGATTTGCTCTCATCAGGCTCATACTTTCGCATATTTCTCATACTTGATGGCCAGATTTTGGGCTTTTTTTGGTTTGGATCACGTAGCAATGCGGTACCACATTGAAACTGTCTATCAAACCCGGTTTCGATCGATATTTTAGAGGATAACACATGTTAGGTCTAGGTCAGGTCTGGGATTTGCACTCATCAGGCTCATACTTTCGCATATTTATCAATCTTGTTGGCCAGATCCAGGGCTTCCACTGGCTTGGATCACGTAGTAATGTGTTACCACACTGAAACAGTTCGATTAAACCTGGTTTCGATCAATATTTTAGAGGATATCTCATGTTATGTCTGGGTTAGGTCTAGGATTTGCCCTCATCAGGCTCATACTTTCGCATATTTCTCATACTTGATGGCCAGATTCTGGGCTTTTTCCGGTATGGGTCACGTGGTCATGTGATACCACACTGAAACAGTCAATTAAGCCTAGTCTGGGTCTACATTTCAATGGATAACACATGTTAGGTCTAGGTTAGGTCTGGTCTTTGCACCCATCAGGCTCATACTTTCGCATATTTCCCTTACTTGATGGCCAGATTCTGCTATTTTTTTTGCTTGGTTCACGTAGTAATGGGGTACCCCACTGAACAGTCTATTAAACCTGGTTTCGATCAATATCTTAGAGGATATCGCATGTGAGGTCTAGGTTAGGTCTGGGATTTGCTCTCATCAGGCTCATACTTTCGCATATTTCTTATACTTGTTGGCCAGATCCTGGGCTTCCACTTGTTTGGATCACGTAGTAATGTGGTACCACACTGAAACAGTCGACTAAACCTGGTCACGATCAATATTTTAGGGGATAACGCATGTTAGGTCTAGGTTAGGTCTGGGATTTGCACTCATCAGGCTGACACTTTCGCATATTTCTCATACTTGATGGCCAGATTCTGGGCTTCTCTTGGCTGGGATCACGTAGCAATGTGGTACCACCCTGAAACTGTCTATCAAACCTGGTTTCGATCAATATTTTTGGGGATAACGCACGTTAGGTTTAGGTTAGGTCTGGGATTTGCACTCATCAGGCTCATACTTTCGCATATTTCTCATACTTGGTGGCCAGATTCTGGGCTTTTTCCGGTATGGGTCACGTAGTAATGTGGTACCACACTGAAACAGTCGACTAAACCTGGTCACGATCAATATTTTAGCGGATAACGCATGTTAGGCCTAGGTTAGGTCTGGGATTTGCCCTCTTCAGTCTCATACTTTCGCATTCTTCACATACTTCTTGAACAGATCCTGGGTTTTTTCTAGTTGGGATCACATAGTAATGTGTTAACACACTGAAACAATCGATTAAACCTGGTTTCGATCAATATTTTAGAGGATAACGCATGTTAGGGCTAGGTTAGGTCTGGGATTTGCTCTCATCAGGCTCATACTTTCGCTTATTTCTAATACTTGTTGGCCAGATCCTGGGCTTTTTCTGGTTTGGATCACATAGTAATGTGGTACCACACTGACACAGACAATTAAACCTGGTTTCGATCAATATTTTAGAGGATAACACATGTTAGGTCTAGGTTAGGTCTGGGATTTGCACTCATCAGGATCATACTTAAGCATATTTCCCATACTTGATGGCCAGATTCTGGGCTTTTTTTGGCTTAGATAACGTAGTAATGTGGTACCAAACTGAAACAGTATATTAAACCTGGTTTCAATCAATATTTTAGAGGATAACACATGTTAGGTCTAGGTTAGGTCAGGGATTTGCCCTCATCAGGCTCATACTTTCGCATATTTATCATACTTGATGGCCAGATTCTGGGCTTTTTCCGGTATGGGTCACGTGGTTATGTGGTACCACACTGAAACAGTCAATTAAGCCTAGTCTGGGTCAACATTTCAAAGGATAACGCATGTTAGGCCTAGGTTAGGTCTGGGATTTGTTCTCATCAGGCTCATACTTTTGCATATTTATCAATCTTGTTGGCCAGATTCTGGGCATCCACTAGTTTGGATCACATAGTAATGTGGTACCACACTGACACAGACAATTAAACCTGGTTTCGATCAATATTTTAGAGGATAACACATGTTAGGTCTAGGTTAGGTCTGGGATTTGCACTCATCAGGATCATACTTATGCATATTTCCCATACTTTTTTTTTTTTTTTTTTTTTTTTTTTTTTTTTTTTTTTTTTTTTTTTTTGTCGTGGGGAAAATCTTCGAAAGACTCCCTCCCACCTCCTTGGGGAGAGGTGGGAGGGGTGTGTGGGATTCCCCGCGCCCGTACAACGACAGGCGCGGGACCTACCCACTAAAAACCCCACGGTGACCCTTCGGCACGCTTTGGGAGGATACCGGGAATCGCTCGAAGCATTCTTCCGGTATCCTCCCCGTGCCCGCGCTTTCGCGCCCATCCCCCGGGGGGACAATCGGTCCCCCCAGTAGACACACTGCCTCATAGCGGCGGGACGGGGCCACTCCATCCCGCCGCTATCCGTCCCGGGGCCGCGTTTAGTGGCGGCTGCGAGCCCCAACTCGCAACCGCCCGCGACCCCGTTTCCACCCCTCGGCGGCCGGGCGTTCATGGCCGCACCAGACCGCCGAGGGTGCCTCCCCTTGCGTCGGACCGGTAGGGGGAGGCACTCCTACCCCCAACCGGTCCGACCCGGCGCCGCCTGGCGGGAGGAGGGTCCCCTCAGGACCCCCCCCCCCAGCCTAGGTCATCCGCCACGCCGTGGCGGCCGCCCGCGACGCCTCGCGACCGGGCGACGACCTCGGGCCACTGCACGAGCTCGAGCTTCAGCGCGCCGCTGAAGCTCGCGCTCCCTCCCCGCGGCCTCCTTCTGCAACATTACGTTCTCGCAGAAGGAGGCCACGGCCCTCCACTTCTCCTCGCTGCCGAGCATGGCGCGCACCACGCCCGGCAGCGAGACATCCCGCCCGACGACGCCGACCAGGACACGGCGCTCCCCCTCCCACGCGGGGCATACCTCCAGGGTATGATCCGCCGCGTCCTCCTCAGCGTCGCAGTGGCAGCAACGCGCCGTCGGCTCCTTCCCTATCCGGCACAGGTATCTTCCGAAGCTCCCATGCCCGGAAAATACCTGTGCCAGCCGGTAGGTGAAGCTGCCATGGCCTCTGTCCAGCCACTCCTTCAGGAGTGGCCGAACAGCCCCGACAGTCCGGTGCCCCGCGGTTGGCAGAGCCAGCCGCTCCTGCCACGCGAGCAACACGGACTGCCGGGCCTGGCGCTTCAAATCGCCCCAAGCAGGTTCCTGCCCGCCCGGGACCGCCCCCACTCCCGCGCGACGGTCGACGCGGTGCCGGTACATCACCGCGTGCGACCGCGCGAGCAGGTCCATGGGCGGCATCCCCGCTAGCACCGTCGCCGCCCCATGTGACACGGTCCGATACCCGCGGACGACCCTGAGCGCCATGCGCCTCTGCACCCGACGCAGCATAGTCATGCTGCGCCGGGAGGCAGCCAGGTCGTCCGCCCAGACGGGGGCCCCGTATAGGGCCACCGACTGGACCATTGCCACATAGAGGCGACGAACTCGGCCCGCCGGGCCCCCCAGGTTGGGCAGGATCCGGCCCAGAGCCGCAACCATCCTTTCCAACCGGGGGACCAGGCAGCGGAAATGCTCCACGAAACGCCAGTGGCTATCGAGGATCAGCCCCAGATACCTGATCTGGGGCTTCACCTCGATGTCAGCCCCACCCACCCGGATCAGAGGGGGTGGCGGATCCTGCCGAGGTGAATGAAACGCAATCACCTCGGTCTTATGGACCGCCACCGTCATCCCCATCCCCCTGATCCGGTCGACGACGCGTTGCGACCCCTCCTCCGCGCGACGCATGGCCCTCCCCCAGTGCGCCCCGACGGCCAGCACCAGTGTGTCATCCGCATAACACACCGCGCTGACGCCGTCGGGGAGGCCGGCCCGCAACACCGAGTCGTACGCGATGCTCCACAGGAGTGGCCCGAGGACCGACCCCTGCGGAACACCGCAGTACACCTCCCTCCGCATATCACCATCCCGGCCCGGATACTCGATCCACCTGCCGCGGAGATAATCCCCGACGACCGCCCTGAGACAAGGGGGGACTCGATGATATTCGAGTCCCCTCCTTATCTCTTCCCAGGGGAGGGTGTTAAAGGCATTGGCAATATCCAAGGATATTGCCAATGCCACCCCTCCCCGGGAGACGGCCGCCTCCGAGAGGGCCCTCACACGACCTATCGCGTCGATAGTCGATCGGCCCCTCCGGAAACCGAACTGGCAGTCGGCCAGACCGGGATCACCCCGCGACAGGTGCTCGACGAGGCGGGCAGCAATCACACGCTCGAAGAGCTTGCCCACCTCGTCGAGGAGACAAATGGGCCGGTATGCGGAGGGAGACTCCGCGGGCCGACCCTCCTTCCGGAGGAGGACCATCCTCGCCACCTTCCAACTGGGGGGGAATCGCCCGTCCCTCAGGCAGCGGTCGAACAACCGCCTGAGGTCGGCCCCAAGGACGCCCTGGGTCAAGACCCAAACCCGGCCGGGCACACCATCCGGACCCGGAGCCGTGTTACGAACCCCGAGCCGTCTGATGGCCGCTGCCAGCTCCTCCTGCGTGACCCCCAGCTCGGCCGTCCACTCCACTGGGACAGCCGCCGCCGCCGGAGGACGCGGTCCCCTCTCCCGAATTGGGAAGAGTGTATTGACCACGTCCTCCAGCAGCCGGGGGTCAAGCCCCTCGGTGACGGGGGGCGCCCACGGGCGGAGCTTATTCAGCACCACCTTATATGGGCGCCCCCATGGATCGTCATCAAGGGTCTGGAGGAGCTCCTTCCATGCCTGGGTCTTGGCCCGTTTGATGGCGACCCGCGCCACGCGGTATGCTCCATACAGGTCATCAGCTGCACTCGCTCGCGCCACGCCGTCGCCCGTACGTTGACGACGGCGCGCGCGGGTGTACTGGCGTCGGGCGCGGACAGTCGCGACTCGCAACTCCGCGATCGCGTCCGACCACCAGTACACCGCCCGGCGAGGAGAAGCCCGCCCGACCCGAGGCATCGCCGCGTCGCAAATACCCGCGACCAATGCTCCGAGCCGGGCGACCTCCTCCTCATATTTCCCATACTTGATGGCCAGATTCTGGGCTTTTTTTGGCTTAGATAACGTAGTAATGTGGTACCAAACTGAAACAGTGTCTTAAACCTGGTTTCAATCAATATTTTAGAGGATAACACATGTTAGGTCTAGGTTAGGTCAGGGATTTGCCCTCATCAGGCTCATACTTCCGCATATTTCTCATACTTGATGGCCAGATTCTGGGCTTTTTCCGGTATGGGTCACGTGGTTATGTGGTACCACACTGAAACAGTCAATTAAGCCTAGTCTGGGTCAACATTTCAAAGGATAACGCATGTTAGGTATAGGTTAGGTCTGGGATTTGCTCTCATCAGGCTCATACTTTCGCATATTTATCAATCGTGTTGGCCAGATCCTGGGCTCCCACTGGTTTGGATCACATAGTAATGTGGTACCACACTGACACAGTCAATTAAACCTGGTTTCGTTCAATATTTTAGAGGATAACACACGTTAGGTCTAGGTTAGGTCTAGGATTTGCACTCATCAGGCTCATACTTTCGCATATTTCTGATACTTGATGGCCAGATTCTGGGCTTTTTTTTGGCTTGGATCACGTAGTAATGTGGTACCACACTGAAATTGTCTATCAAACCTGGTCACGATCAATATTTTAGCGGATAACGCATGTTAGGCCTAGGTTAGGTCTGGGATTTGTTCTCATCAGGCTCATACTTTTGCATATTTATCAATCTTGTTGGCCAGATTCTGGGCATCCACTAGTTTGGATCACATAGTAATGTGGTACCACACTGACACAGACAATTAAACCTGGTTTCGATCAATATTTTAGAGGATAACACATGTTAGGTCTAGGTTAGGTCTGGGATTTGCACTCATCAGGATCATACTTATGCATATTTCCCATACTTGATGGCCAGATTCTGGGCTTTTTTTGGCTTAGATAACGTAGTAATGTGGTACCAAACTGAAACAGTGTATTAAACCTGGTTTCAATCAATATTTTAGAGGATAACACATGTTAGGTCTAGGTTAGGTCAGGGATTTGCCCTCATCAGGCTCATACTTCCGCATATTTCTCATACTTGATGGCCAGATTCTGGGCTTTTTCCGGTATGAGTCACGTGGTTATGTGGTACCACACTGAAACAGTCAATTAAGCCTAGTCTGGGTCAACATTTCAAAGGATAACGCATGTTAGGTATAGGTTAGGTCTGGGATTTGCTCTCATCAGGCTCGTACTTTCGCATATTTATCAATCGTGTTGGCCAGATCCTGGGCTCCCACTGGTTTGGATCACATAGTAATGTGGTACCACACTGACACAGTCAATTAAACCTGGTTTCGTTCAATATTTTAGAGGATAACACACGTTAGGTCTAGGTTAGGTCTAGGATTTGCACTCATCAGGCTCATACTTTCGCATATTTCTGATACTTGATGGCCAGATTCTGGGCTTTTTTTGGCTTAGATCACGTAGTAATGTGGTACCAAACTGAAACAGTATATTAAACCTGGTTTCGATCAATATTTTAGAGGATAACGCATGTTAGGTCTAGGTTAGGTCTGGGATTCGGTCTCATCAGGCTCATACCGTCGCATATTTCTCATACTTGTTGGCCAAATCCTGGGGCTATTCTGGTATGGATCATGTAGTAATGTGGTACCACACTGAAGCAGTCGACTAAACCTGGTCTCGATCAATATTTTAGAGGATAAATCAAGTTAGGTATAGGTTAAGTCTGGGATTTGCTCTCATCAGGCTCGTACTTTCGCATATTTCTCATACTTGATGGCCAGATTCTGGGCTTTTTTTGGCTTGGATCACGTAGCAATGTGGTACCACACTGAAACTGTCTATCAAACCTGGTTTCGATCAATATCTTAGAGGATAACGCATGTTAGGTCTAGGTTAGGATTTGCTCTCATCATGCTCATACTTTCGCATATTTCTCATACTAGTTGGCCAGATCCTGGGCTTTTTCTGGTTTGCATCACATAGTAATGTGGTACCACACTGAAACTGTCTATCAAACCTGGTTTCGATCAATATCTTAGAGGATAACGCATGTTAGGTCTAGGTTAGGTCTGGGATTTGCTCTCATCAGGCTCATACTTTCGCATATTTCTCATACTTGATGGCCAGATTTTGGGCTTTTTTTGGTTTGGATCACGTAGCAATGCGGTACCACATTGAAACAGTCCATCAAACCCGGTTTCGATCGATATTTTAGAGGATAACACATGTTAGGTCTAGGTCAGGTCTGGGATTTGCACTCATCAGGCTCATACTTTCGCATATTTATCAATCTTGTTGGCCAGATCCAGGGCTTCCACTGGTTTGGATCACGTAGTAATGTGGTACCACACTGAAACAGTCAATTAAACCCGGTTTCGAACAATATTTTAGAGGATAACACATGTTAGGTCTACGTTAGGTCTGGGATTTGCACTCATCAGGCTCATACTTTCGCATATTTCTCATACATGATGGCCAGATTCTGGGCTTTTTTTGGCTTCGATCACGTAGCAATGTGGTACCACACTGAAACTGTCTATCAAATCTTGTTTCGATCAATATCTTAGAGGATATCGCATGTTAGGTCTAGGTTAGGTCTGGGATTTGCTCTCATCAGGCTCATACTTTTGCATATTTCTTATACTTGTTGGCCAGATCCTGGGCTTCCACTGGTTTGGATCACGTAGTAATGTGGTACCACACTGAAACAGTCGACTAAACCTGGTCACGATCAATATTTTAGCGGATAACGCATGTTAGGCCTAGGTTAGGTCTGGGATTTGCCCTCTTCAGTCTCATACTTTCGCATTCTTCACATACTTCTTTAACAGATCCTGGGTTTTTTCTGGTTGGGATCACATAGTAATGTGTTAACACACTGAAACAGTCGATTAAACCAGGTTTCGATCAATATTTTAGAGGATAACGCATGTTAGGGCTAGGTTAGGTCTGGGATTTGCTGTCATCAGGCTCATACTTTCGCTTATTTCTAATACTTGTTGGCCAGATCCTGGGCTTTTTCTGGTTTGGATCACATAGTAATGTGGTACCACACTGACACAGACAATTAAACCTGGTTTCGATCAATATTTTAGAGGATAACACATGTTAGGTCTAGGTTAGGTCTGGGATTTGCACTCATCAGGATCATACTTATGCATATTTCCCATACTTGATGGCCAGATTCTGGGCTTTTTTTGGCTTAGATAACGTAGTGATGTGGTACCAAACTGAAACAGTGTATTAAACCTGGTTTCAATCAATATTTTAGAGGATAACACATGTTAGGTCTGGGTTAGGTCAGGGATTTGCCCTCATCAGGCTCATACTTCCGCATATTTCTCATACTTGATGGCCAGATTCTGGGCTTTTTTTGGCTTAGATCACGTAGTAATGTGGTACCAAACTGAAACAGTATATTAAACCTGGTTTCGATCAATATTTTAGAGGATAACGCATGTTAGGTCTAGGTTAGGTCTGGGATTCGGTCTCATCAGGCTCATACCGTCGCATATTTCTCATACTTGTTGGCCAAATCCTGGGGCTTTTCTGGTATGGATCATGTAGTAATGTGGTACCACACTGAAGCAGTCGACTAAACCTGGTCTCGATCAATATTTTAGAGGATAAATCAAGTTAGGTATAGGTTAAGTCTGGGATTTGCTCTCATCAGGCTCGTACTTTCGCATATTTCTCATACTTGATGGCCAGATTCTGGGCTTTTTTTGGCTTGGATCACGTAGCAATGTGGTACCACACTGAAACTGTCTATCAAACCTGGTTTCGATCAATATCTTAGAGGATAACGCATGTTAGGTCTAGGTTAGGATTTGCTCTCATCATGCTCATACTTTCGCATATTTCTCATACTAGTTGGCCAGATCCTGGGCTTTTTCTGGTTTGCATCACATAGTAATGTGGTACCACACTGAAACTGTCTATCAAACCTGATTTCGATCAATATCTTAGAGGATAACGCATGTTAGGTCTAGGTTAGGTCTGGGATTTGCTCTCATCAGGCTCATACTTTCGCATATTTCTCATACTTGATGGCCAGATTTTGGGCTTTTTTTGGTTTGGATCACGTAGCAATGCGGTACCACATTGAAACAGTCCATCAAACCCGGTTTCGATCGATATTTTAGAGGATAACACATGTTAGGTCTAGGTCAGGTCTGGGATTTGCACTCATCAGGCTCATACTTTCGCATATTTATCAATCTTGTTGGCCAGATCCAGGGCTTCCACTGGTTTGGATCACGTAGTAATGTGTTACCACACTGAAACAGTTCGATTAAACCTGGTTTCGATCAATATTTTAGAGGATATCTCATGTTATGTCTAGGTTAGGTCTAGGATTTGCCCTCATCAGGCTCATACTTTCGCATATTTCTCATACTTGATGGCCAGATGCTGGGCTTTTTCCGGTATGGGTCACGTGGTCATGTGATACCACACTGAAACAGTCAATTAAGCCTAGTCTGGGTCTACATTTCAATGGATAACACATGTTAGGTCTAGGTTAGGTCTGGTCTTTGCACCCATCAGGCTCATACTTTCGCATATTTCCCTTACTTGATGGCCAGATTCTGATATTTTTTTTGCTTGGTTCACGTAGTAATGGGGTACCCCACTGAACAGTCTATTAAACCTGGTTTCGATCAATATCTTAGAGGATATCGCATGTGAGGTCTAGGTTAGGTCTGGGATTTGCTCTCATCAGGCTCATACTTTCGCATATTTCTTATACTTGGTGGCCAGATCCTGGGCTTCCACTGGTTTGGATCACGTAGTAATGTGGTACCACACTGAAACAGTCGACTAAACCTGGTCACGATCAATATTTTAGGGGATAACGCATGTTAGGTCTAGGTTAGGTCTGGGATTTGCACTCATCAGGCTGACACTTTCGCATATTTCTCATACTTGATGGCCAGATTCTGGGCTTCTCTTGGCTGGGATCACGTAGCAATGTGGTACCACACTGAAACTGTCTATCAAACCTGGTTTCGATCAATATTTTTGGGGATAACGCACGTTAGGTTTAGGTTAGGTCTGGGATTTGCACTCATCAGGCTCATACTTTCGCATATTTCTCATACTTGGTGGCCAGATTCTGGGCTTTTTCCGGTATGGGTCACGTAGTAATGTGGTACCACACTGAAACAGTCGACTAAACCTGGTCACGATCAATATTTTAGCGGATAACGCATGTTAGGCCTAGGTTAGGTCTGGGATTTGCCTTCTTCAGTCTCATACTTTCGCATTCTTCACATACTTCTTGAACAGATCCTGGGTTTTTTCTAGTTGGGATCACATAGTAATGTGTTAACACACTGAAACAATCGATTAAACCTGGTTTCGATCAATATTTTAGAGGATAACGCATGTTAGGGCTAGGTTAGGTCTGGGATTTGCTCTCATCAGGCTCATACTTTCGCTTATTTCTAATACTTGTTGGCCAGATCCTGGGCTTTTTCTGGTTTGGATCACATAGTAATGTGGTACCACACTGACACAGACAATTAAACCTGGTTTCGATCAATATTTTAGAGGATAACACATGTTAGGTCTAGCTTAGGTCTGGGATTTGCACTCATCAGGATCATACTTAAGCATATTTCCCATACTTGATGGCCAGATTCTGGGCTTTTTTTGGCTTAGATAACGTAGTAATGTGGTACCAAACTGAAACAGTATATTAAACCTGGTTTCAATCAATATTTTAGAGGATAACACATGTTAGGTTATAGGTTAGGTCAGGGATTTGCCCTCATCAGGCTCATACTTTCGCATATTTATCATACTTGATGGCCAGATTCTGGGCTTTTTCCGGTATGGGTCACGTGGTTATGTGGTACCACACTGAAACAGTCAATTAAGCCTAGTCTGGGTCAACATTTCAAAGGATAACGCATGTTAGGCCTAGGTTAGGTCTGGGATTTGTTCTCATCAGGCTCATACTTTTGCATATTTATCAATCTTGTTGGCCGGATTCTGGGCATCCACTAGTTTGGATCACATAGTAATGTGGTACCACACTGACACAGTCAATTAAACCTGGTTTCGTTCAATATTTTAGAGGATAACACACGTTAGGTCTAGGTTAGGTCTAGGATTTGCACTCATCAGGCTCATACTTTCGCATATTTCTGATACTTGATGGCCAGATTCTGGGCTTTTTTTTGGCTTGGATCACGTAGTAATGTGGTACCACACTGAAATTGTCTATCAAACTTGGTCACGATCAATATTTTAGCGGATAACGCATGTTAGGCCTAGGTTAGGTCTGGGATTTGTTCTCATCAGGCTCATACTTTTGCATATTTATCAATCTTGTTGGCCAGATTCTGGGCATCCACTAGTTTGGATCACATAGTAATGTGGTACCACACTGACACAGACAATTAAACCTGGTTTCGATCAATATTTTAGAGGATAACACATGTTAGCTCTAGGTTAGGTCTGGGATTTGCGCTCATCAGGATCATACTTTCGCATATTTCTCATACTTGATGGCCAGATTCTGGGCTTTTTTTGGTTTGGATCACGTAGCAATGCGGTACCATATTGAAACAGTCCATCAAACCCGGTTTCGATCGATATTTTAGAGGATAACACATGTTAGGTCTAGGTCAGGTCTGGGATTTGCACTCATCAGGCTCATACTTTCGCATATTTATCAATCTTCTTGGCCAGATCCAGGGCTTCCACTGGTTTGGATCACGTAGTAATGTGTTACCACACTGAAACAGTTCGATTAAACCTGGTTTCGATCAATATTTTAGAGGATAACACATGTTAGGTCTAGGTTAGGTCTGGGATTCGGTCTCATCAGGCTCATACCGTCGCATATTTCTCATACTTGTTGGCCAAATCCTGGGGCTTTTCTGGTATGGATCATGTAGTAATGTGGTACCACACTGAAGCAGTCGACTAAACCTGGTCTCGATCAATATTTTAGAGGATAACTCAAGTTAGGTATTGGTTAAGTCTGGGATTTGCTCTCATCAGGCTCATACTTTCGCATATTTCTCATACTTGATGGCCAGATTCTGGGCTTTTTTTGGCTTGGATCACGTAGCAATGTGGTACCACACTGAAACTGTCTAGCAAACCTGGTTTCGATCAATATCTTAGAGGATAACGCATGTTAGGTCTAGGTAAGGTCTGGGATTTGCTCTCATCAGGCTCATACTTTCGCATATTTCTCATACTAGTTGGCCAGATCCTGGGCTTTTTCTGGTTTGCATCACATAGTAATGTGGTACCACACTGAAACTGTCTATCAAACCTGGTTTCGATCAATATCTTAGAGGATAACGCATGTTAGGTCTAGGTTAGGTCTGGGATTTGCTCTCATCAGGCTCATACTTTCGCATATTTCTCATACTTGATGGCCAGATTTTGGGCTTTTTTTGGTTTGGATCACGTAGCAATGCGGTACCACATTGAAACAGTCCATCAAACCCGGTTTCGATCGATATTTTAGAGGATAACACATGTTAGGTCTAGGTCAGGTCTGGGATTTGCACTCATCAGGCTCATACTTTCGCATATTTATCAATCTTGTTGGCCAGATCCAGGGCTTCCACTGGTTTGGATCACGTAGTAATGTGTTACCACACTGAAACAGTTCGATTAAACCTGGTTTCGATCAATATTTTAGAGGATATCTCATGTTATGTCTGGGTTAGGTCTAGGATTTGCCCTCATCAGGCTCATACTTTCGCATATTTCTCATACTTGATGGCCAGATTCTGGGCTTTTTCCGGTATGGGTCACGTCGTCATGTGGTACCACACTGACACAGCCAATTAAACCTGGTTTCGATCAATATATTAGAGGATAACACATGTTAGGTCTAGGTTAGGTCTGGTCTTTGCACCCATCAGGCTCATACTTTCGCATATTTCTCTTACTTGATGGCCAGATTCTGATATATTTTTTGCTTGGTTCACGTAGTAATGGGGTACCCCACTGAACAGTCTATTAAACCTGGTTTCGATCAATATCTTAGAGGATATCGCATGTTAGGTCTAGGTTAGGTCTGGGATTTGCTCTCATCAGGCTCATACTTTCGCATATTTCTTATACTTGTTGGCCAGATCCTGGGCTTCCACTGGTTTGGATCACGTAGTAATGTGGTACCACACTGAAACAGTCGACTAAACCTGGTCACGATCAATATTTTAGGGGATAACGCATGTTAGGTCTAGGTTAGGTCTGGGATTTGCACTCATCAGGCTCACACTTTCGCATATTTCTCATACTTGATGGCCAGATTCTGGGCTTTTCTTGGCTGGGATCACGTAGCAATGTGGTACCACACTGAAACTGTCTATCAAACCTGGTTTCGATCAATATTTTAGGGGATAACGCACGTTAGGTTTAGGTTAGGTCTGGGATTTGCACTCATCAGGCTCTTACTTTCGCATATTTCTCATACTTGATGGCCAGATTCTGGGCTTTTTCCGGTATGGGTCACGTAGTAATGTGGTACCACACTGAAACAGTCGACTAAACCTGGTCACGATCAATATTTTAGCGGATAACGCATGTTAGGCCTAGGTTAGGTCTGGGATTTGCCCTCTTCAGTCTCATACTTTCGCATTCTTCACATACTTCTTGAACAGATCCTGGGTTTTTTCTGGTTGGGATCACATAGTAATGTGTTAACACACTGATACAGTCGATTAAACCTGGTTTCGATCAATATTTTAGAGGATAACGCATGTTAGGGCTAGGTTAGGTGTGGGATTTGCTCTCATCAGGCTCATACTTTCGCTTATTTCTAATACTTGTTGGCCAGATCCTGGGCTTTTTCTGGTTTGGATCACATAGTAATGTGGTACCACACTGACCCAGACAATTAAACCTGGTTTCGATCAATATTTTAGAGGATAACACATGTTAGGTCTAGGTTAGGTCTGGGATTTGCACTCATCAGGATCATACTTATGCATATTTCCCATACTTGATGGCCAGATTCTGGGCTTTTTTTGGCTTAGATAACGTAGTAATGTGGTACCAAACTGAAACAGTGTATTAAACCTGGTTTCAATCAATATTTTAGAGGATAACACATGTTAGGTCTAGGTTAGGTCAGGGATTTGCCCTCATCAGGCTCATACTTTCGCATATTTCTCATACTTGATGGCCAGATTCTGGGCTTTTTCCGGTATGGGTCACGTGGTTATGTGGCACCACACTGAAACAGTCAATTAAGCCTAGTCTGGGTCAACATTTCATAGGATAACACATGTTAGGTCTAGGTTAGGTCTGGGATTTGCACTCATCAGGATCATACTTTTGCATATTTCTCATACTTGATGGCCAGATTCTGGGCTTTTTTTGGCTTATATCACGTAGTAATGTGGAACCAAACTGAAACAGTATATTAAACCTGGTCTCGATCAATATTTCAGAGGATAACGCATGTTAGGTCTAGGTTAGGCCTGGGATTTGCCCTCATCAGACTCATACTTTCGCATTCTTCTCGTACTTGTTGAACAGATCCTAGGTTTTTTCTGCTTTGGATCACTTAGTAATGTGGTACCACACTGAAACAGTCTATTAAACCCGGTTTCGATCAATATTTTAGAGGATAACACATGTTAGGTCTAGGTTAGGTCTGGGATTTGCACTCATCAGGCTCACACTTTCGCATATTTCTCAGTCTTGTTGGCCGGATTCTGGGCTTTTTCCGGTATGGATCACGTAGTAATATGATACCACACTGAAATAGTCAACTAAACCTGGTCTCGATCAATATTTCAGAGGATAACGCATATTAGGTCTAGGTTAGGTCTGGGATTTGCTCTTATCAGACTCATACTTTCGCATAGTTATCAATCTTGTTGGCCAGATCCTGGGCTTCCACTGGTTTGGATCACGTAGTAATGTGGTACCACACTGAAACAGTCAATTAAACCCGGTTTCGATCAATATTTTAGAGGATAACGCATGTTAGGTATAGGTTAGGTCTGGGATTTGCACTCATCAGGCTCATACTCTCGCATATTTCTCATACTTGATGGCCAGATTCTGGGCTTTTTTTGGCTTCGATCACGTAGCAATGTGGTACCACACTGAAACTGTCTATCAAACCTTGTTTCGATCAATATTTTAGAGGATAACGCATGTTAGGTCCAGGTTAGGTCTGAGATTTGCTATCATCAGGCTCATACTTTCGCATATTTCTCATACTTGATGGCCAGATTCTGGGCTTTTTTTGGCTTAGATCACGTAGTAGTGTGGAACCAAACTGAAACAGTATATTAAACCTGGTCTCGATCAATATTTCAGAGGATAACGCATGTTAGGTCTAGGTTAGGCCTGGGATTTGCCCTCATCAGACTCATACTTTCGCATTCTTCCCGTACTTGTTGAACAGGTCCTAGGTTTTTTCTGCTTTGGATCACTTAGTAATGTGGTACCACACTGAAACAGTCTATTAAACCTGGTTTCGATCAATATCTTAGTGGATATCGCATGTTAGGTCTAGGTTAGGTCTGGGATTTGCTCTCATCAGGCTCATACTTTCGCATATTTCTCTTACTTGTTGGCCAGATCCTGGGCTTCCACTGGTTTGGATCACTTAGTAATGTGGTACCACACTGAAACAGTTGACTAAACCTGGTCACGATCAATATTTTAGAGGATAACACATGTTAGGTCTAGGTTAGGTCTGGGATTTGCACTCATCAGGATCATACTTATGCATATTTCCCATACTTGATGGCCAGATTCTGGGCTTTTTTTGGCTTAGATAACGTAGTAATGTGGTACCAAACTGAAACAGTATATTAAACCTGGTTTCAATCAATATTTTAGAGGATAACACATGTTAGGTCTAGGTTAGGTCAGGGATTTGCCCTCATCAGGCTCATACTTTCGCATATTTCTCATACTTGATGGCCAGATTCTGGGCTTTTTCCGGTATGGGTCACGTGGTTATGTGGTACCACACTGAAACAGTCAATTAAGTCTAGTCTGGGTCAACATTTCAAAGGATAACGCATGTTAGGTATAGGTTAGGTCTGGGATTTGCTCTCATCAGGCTCATACTTTCGCATATTTATCAATCGTGTTGGCCAGATCCTGGGCTCCCTCTGGTTTGGATCACATAGTAATGTGGTACCACACTGACACAGTCAATTAAACCTGGTTTCGTTCAATATTTTAGAGGATAACACACGTTAGGTCTAGGTTAGGTCTAGGATTTGCACTCATCAGGCTCATACTTTCGCATATTTCTGATACTTGATGGCCAGATTCTGGGCTTTTTTTTGGCTTGGATCACGTAGTAATGTGGAACCACACTGAAATTGTCTATCAAACCTGGTCACGATCAATATTTTAGCGGATAACGCATGTTAGGCCTAGGTTAGGTCTGGGATTTGTTCTCATCAGGCTCATGCTTTTGCATATTTATCAATCTTGTTGGCCAGATTCTGGGCATCCACTAGTTTGGATCACATAGTAATGTGGTACCACACTGACACAGACAATTAAACCTGGTTTCGATCAATATTTTAGAGGATAACACATGTTAGGTCTAGGTTAGGTCTGGGATTTGCGCTCATCAGGATCATACTTTCGCATATTTCTCATACTTGATGGCCAGATTCTGGGCTTTTTTTGGCTTAGATCACGTAGTAATGTGGTACCAAACTGAAACAGTATATTAAACCAGGTTTCGATCAATATTTTAGAGGATAACGCATGTTAGGTCTATGTTAGGTCTGGGATTTGCTCACATCAGGCTCATACTTTCGCTTATTTCTAATACTTGTTGGCCAGATCCTGGGCTTTTTCTCGTTTGGATCACATAGTAATGTGGTACCACACTGACACAGACAATTAAACCTGGTTTCGATCAATATTTTAGAGGATAACAAATGTTAGGTCTAGGTTAGGTCTGGGATTCGCACTCATCAGGATCATACTTATGCATATTTCCCATACTTGATGGCCAGATTCTGGGCTTTTTTTGGCTTAGATAACGTTGTAATGTGGTACCAAACTGAAACAGTGTATTAAACCTGGTTTCAATCAATATTTTAGAGGATGACACATGTTAGGTCTAGGTTAGGTCAGGGATTTGCCCTCATCAGGCTCATACTTTCGCATATTTCTCATACCTGATGGCCAGATTCTGGGCTTTTTCCGGTATGGGTCACGTGGTTATGTGGTACCACACTGAAGCAGTCAATTAAGCCTAGTCTGGGTCAACATTTCAAAGGATAACGCATGTTAGGTATAGGTTAGGTCTGGGATTTGCTCTCATCAGGCTCATACTTTCGCATATTTATCAATCGTGTTGGCCAGATCCTGGGCTCCCACTGGTTTGGATCACATAGTAATGTGGTACCACACTGACACAGTCAATTAAACCTGGTTTCGTTCAATATTTTAGAGGATAACACACGTTAGGTCTAGGTTAGGTCTAGGATTTGCACTCATCAGGCTCATACTTTCGCATATTTCTGATACTTGATGGCCAGATTCTGGGCTTTTTTGTGGCTTGGATCACGTAGTAATGTGGTACCACACTGAAATTGTCTATCAAACCTGGTCACGATCAATATTTTAGCGGATAACGCATGTTAGGCCTAGGTTACGTCTGGGATTTGTTCTCATCAGGCTCATACTTTTGCATATTTATCAATCTTGTTGGCCAGATTCTGGGCATCCACTAGTTTGGATCACATAGTAATGTGGTACCACACTGACACAGACAATTAAACCTGGCTTCGATCAATATTTTAGAGGATAACACATGTTAGGTCTAGCTTAGGTCTGGGATTTGCGCTCATCAGGATCATACTTTCGCATATTTCTCATACTTGATGGCCAGATTCTGGGCTTTTTTTGGCTTAGATCACGTAGTAATGTGGTACCAAACTGAAACAGTATATTAAACCTGGTTTCGATCAATATTTTAGAGGATAACGCATGTTAGGTCTATGTTAGGTCTGGGATTTGCTCACATCAGGCTCATACTTTCGCATATTTCTCATACTTGATGGCCAGATTCTGGGCTTTTTTTGGCTTAGATCACGTAGTAATGTGGTACCAAACTGAAACAGGATATTAAACCTGGTTTCGATCGATATTTTAGAGGATAACGCGTGTTAGGTCTAGGTTAGGTCTGGGATTCGGTCTCATCAGGCTCATACCGTCGCATATTTCTCATACTTGTTGGCCAAATCCTGGGGCTTTTCTGGTATGCATCACGTAGTAATGTGGTACCACACTGAAGCAGTCGACTAAACCTGGTCTCGATCAATATTTTAGAGGATAAATCAAGTTAGGTATAGGTTAAGTCTGGGATTTGCTCTCATCAGGCTCATACTTTCGCATATTTCTCATACTTGATGGCCAGATTCTGGGCTTTTTTTGGCTTGGATCACGTAGCAATGTGGTACCACACTGAAACTGTCTATCAAACCTGGTTTCGATCAATATCTTAGAGGATAACGCATGTTAGGTCTAGGTTAGGTCTGGGATTTGCTCTCATCAGGCTCATACTTTCGCATATTTCTCATACTAGTTGGCCAGATCCTGGGCTTTTTCTGGTTTGCATCACATAGTAATGTGGTACCACACTGAAACTGTCTATCAAACCTGGTTTCGATCAATATCTTAGAGGATAACGCATGCTAGGTCTAGGTTAGGTCTGGGATTTGCTCTCATCAGGCTCATACTTTCGCATATTTCTCATACTTGATGGCCAGATTTTGGGCTTTTTTTGGTTTGGATCACCTAGCAATGCCGTACCACATTGAAACAGTCCATCGAACCCGGTTTCGATCGATATTTTAGAGGATAACACATGTTAGGTCTAGGACAGGTCTGGGATTTGCACTCATCAGGCTCATACTTTCGCATATTTATCAATCTTGTTGGCCAGATCCAGGGCTTCCACTGGTTTGGATCACGTAGTAATGTGTTACCACACTGAAACAGTCGATTAAACCTGGTTTCGATCAATATTTTAGAGGATAACGCATGTTAGGGCTAGGTTAGGTCTGGGATTTGCTGTCATCAGGCTCATACTTTCGCTTATTTCTAATACTTGTTGGCCAGATCCTGGGCTTTTTCTGGTTTGGATCACATAGTAATGTGGTACCACACTGACACAGACAATTAAACCTGGTTTCGATCAATATTTTAGAGGATAACACATGTTAGGTCTAGGTTAGGTCTGGGATTTGCACTCATCAGGATCATACTTATGCATATTTCCCATACTTGATGGCCAGATTCTGGGCTTTTTTTGGCTTAGATAACGTAGTAATGTGGTACCAAACTGAAACAGTGTATTAAACCTGGTTTCAATCAATATTTTAGAGGATAACACATGTTAGGTCTAGGTTAGGTCAGGGATTTGCCCTCATCAGGCTCATACTTCCGCATATTTCTCATACTTGATGGCCAGATTCTGGGCTTTTTCCGGTATGGGTCACGTGGTTATGTGGTACCACACTGAAACAGTCAATTAAGCCTAGTCTGGGTCAACATTTCAAAGGATAACGCATGTTAGGTATAGGTTAGGTCTGGGATTTGCTCTCATCAGGCTCATACTTTCGCATATTTATCAATCGTGTTGGCCAGATCCTGGGCTCCCACTGGTTTGGATCACATAGTAATGTGGTACCACACTGACACAGTCAATTAAACCTGGTTTCGATCAATATTTTAGAGGATAACACATGTTAGGTCTAGGTTAGGTCTGGGATTTGCGCTCATCAGGATCATACTTTCGCATATTTCTCATACTTGATGGCCAGATTCTGGGCTTTTTTTGGCTTAGATCACGTAGTAATGTGGTACCAAACTGACACAGACAATTAAACCTGGTTTCGATCAATATTTTAGAGGATAACACATGTTAGGTCTAGGTTAGGTCTGGGATTTGCGCTCATCAGGATCATACTTTCGCATATTTCTCATACTTGATGGCCAGATTCTGGGCTTTTTTTGGCTTAGATCACGTAGTAATGTGGTACCAAACTGAAACAGTATATTAAACCTGGTTTCGATCAATATTTTAGAGGATAACGCATGTTAGGTCTAGGTTAGGTCTGGGATTCGGTCTCATCAGGCTCATACCGTCGCATATTTCTCATACTTGTTGGCCAAATCCTGGGGCTTTTCTGGTATGGATCATGTAGTAATGTGGTACCACACTGAAGCAGTCGACTAAACCTGGTCTCGATCAATATTTTAGAGGATAAATCAAGTTAGGTATAGGTTAAGTCTGGGATTCGCTCTCATCAGGCTCATACTTTCGCATATTTCTCATACTTGATGGCCAGATTCTGGGCTTTTTTTGGCTTGGATCACGTAGCAATGTGGTACCACACTGAAACTGTCTATCAAACCTGGTTTCGATCAATATCTTAGAGGATAACGCATGTTAGGTCTAGGTTAGGATTTGCTCTCATCATGCTCTTACTTTCGCATATTTCTCATACTAGTTGGCGAAATCCTGGGCTTTTTCTGGTTTGCATCACATAGTAATGTGGTACCACACTGAAACTGTCTATCAAACCTGGTTTCGATCAATATCTTAGAGGATAACGCATGTTAGGTCTAGGTTAGGTCTGGGATTTCCTCTCATCAGGCTCATACTTTCGCATATTTCTCATACTTGATGGCCAGATTTTGGGCTTTTTTTGGTTTGGATCACGTAGCAATGCGGTACCACATTGAAACAGTCCATCAAACCCGGTTTCGATCGATATTTTAGAGGATAACACATGTTAGGTCTAGGTCAGGTCTGGGATTTGCACTCATCAGGCTCATACTTTCGCATATTTATCAATCTCGTTGGCCAGATCCAGGGCTTCCACTGGTTTGGATCACGTAGTAATGTGTTACCACACTGAAACAGTTCGATTAAACCTGGTTTCGATCAATATTTTACAGGATATCTCATGTTATGTCTGGGTTAGGTCTAGGATTTGCCCTCATCAGGCTCATACTTTCGCATATTTCTCATACTTGATGGCCAGATTCTGGGCTTTTTCCGGTATGGGTCACGTGGTCATGTGGTACCACACTGAAACAGTCAATTAAGCCTAGTCTGGGTCTACATTTCAATGGATAACACATGTTAGGTCTAGGTTAGGTCTGGTCTTTGCACCCATCAGGCTCATACTTTCGCATATTTCTCTTACTTGATGGCCAGATTCTGATATTTTTTTTGCTTGGTTCACGGAGTAATGGGGTACCCCACTGAACAGTCTATTAAACCTGGTTTCGATCAATATCTTAGAGGATATCGCATGTGAGGTCTAGGTTAGGTCTGGGATTTGCTCTCATCAGGCTCATACTTTCGCATATTTCTTATACTTGTTGGCCAGATCCTGGGCTTCCACTGGTTTGGATCACGTAGTAATGTGGTACCACACTGAAACTGTCTATCAAACCTGGTTTCGATCAATATTTTAGGGGATAACGCACGTTAGGTTTAGGTTAGGTCTGGGATTTGCACTCATCAGGCTCATACTTTCGCATATTTCTCATACTTGATGGCCAGATTCTGGGCTTTTTCCGGTATGGGTCACGTAGTAATGTGGTACCACACTGAAACAGTCGACTAAACCTGGTCACGATCAATATTTTAGCGGATAACGCATGTTAGGCCTAGGTTAGGTCTGGGATTTGCCCTCTTCAGTCTCATACTTTCGCATTCTTCACATACTTCTTGAACAGATCCTGGGTTTTTTCTGGTTGGGATCACATAGTAATGTGTTAACACACTGAAACAGTCGATTAAACCTGGTCTCGATCAATATTTTAGAGGATAACACATGTTAGGTCTAGGTTAGGTCTGGGATTTGCGCTCATCAGGATCATACTTTCGCAAATTTCTCATACTTGATGGCCAGATTCTGGGCTTTTTTTGGCTTAGATCACGTAGTAATGTGGTACCAAACTGAAACAGTATATTAACCCTGGTTTCGATCAATATTTTAGAGGATAACGCATGTCAGGTCTATGTTAGGTCTGGGATTTGCTCACATCAGGCTCATACTTTCGCATATTCCTCATACTTGATGGCCAGATTCTGGGCTTTTTTTGGTATGGATCACGTAGCAATGCGGTACCACATAGAAACAGTCCATCAAACCTGGTTTCGATCGATATTTTAGAGGATAACGCATGTTAGGTCTAGGTTAGGTCTGGGATTCGGTCTCATCAGGCTCATACCGTCGCATATTTCTCATACTTGTTGGCCAAATCCTGGGACTTTTCTGGTATGCATCACGTAGTAATGTGGTGCCACACTGAAGCAGTCGACTAAACCTGGTCTCGATCAATATTTTAGAGGATAAATCAAGTTAGGTATAAGTTAAGTCTGGGATTTGCTCTCATCAGGCTCATGCTTTCGCATATTTCTCATACTTGATGGCCAGATTCTGGGCTTTTTTTGGCTTGGATCACGTAGCAATGTGGTACCACACTGAAACTGTCTATCAAACCTGGTTTCGATCAATATCTTAGAGGATAACGCATGTTAGGTCTAGGTTAGGTCAGGGATTTGCTCTCATCAGGCTCATACTTTCGCATATTTCTCATACTAGTTGGCCAGATCCTGGGCTTTTTCTGGTTTGCATCACATAGTAATGTGGTACCACACTGAAACTGTCTATCAAACCTGGTTTCGATCAATATCTTAGAGGATAACGCATGCTAGGTCTAGGTTAGGTCTGGGATTTGCTGTCATCAGGCTCATACTTTCGCATACTTCTCATACTTGATGGCCAGATTTTGGGCTTTTTTTGGTTTGGATCACGTAGCAATGCGGTACCACATTGAAACAGTCCATCGAACCCGGTTTCGATCGATATTTTAGAGGATAACACATGTTAGGTCTAGGTCAGGTCTGGGATTTGCACTCATCAGGCTCATACTTTCGCATATTTATCAATCTTGTTGGCCAGATCCAGGGCTTCCACTGGTTTGGATCACGTAGTAATGTGTTACCACACTGAAACAGTTCGATTAAACCTGGTTTCGATCAATATTTTAGAGGATATCTCATGTTATGTCTGGGTTAGGTCTAGGATTTGCCCTCATCAGGCTCATACTTTCGCATATTTCTCATACTTGATGGCCAGATTCTGGGCTTTTTCCGGTATGGGTCACGTGGTCATGTGGTACCACACTGAAACAGTCAATTAAGCCTAGTCTGGGTCTACATTTCAATGGATAACACATGTTAGGTCTAGGTTAGGTCTGGGATTTGCACTCATCAGGATCATACTTTTGCATATTTCTCATACTTGATGGCCATATTCTGGGCTTTTTTTGGCTTAGATAACGTAGTTAGGTGGTACCAAATTGAAACAGTATATTAAACCTGGTTTCGATCAATATTGTAGAGGATAAATCATGTTAGGTATAGGTTAAGTCTGGGATTTGCTCTCATCAGGATCATACTTCCGCATATTTATCAATCTTGTTGGCCAGATCCTGGGCTTCCACTAGTTTGGATCACATAGTAATGTGGTACCACAGTGAAACAGTCCATTAACCCCGGTTTCGATCAATATTTTAGAGGATAACACATATTAGGTCTAGGTTAGGTCTGGTCTTTGCACCCCTCAGGCTCATACTTTCGCATATTTCTCTTACTTGATGGCCAGATTCTGATATTTTTTTTGCTTGGTTCACGTAGTAATGGGGTACCCCACTGAACAGTCTATTAAACCTGCTTTCGATCAATATCTTACAGGATATCGCATGTTAGGTCTAGGTTAGGTCTGGGATTTGCTCTCATCAGGCTCATACTTTCGCATATTTCTTATACTTGATGGCCAGATCCTGGGCTTCCACTGGTTTGGATCACGTAGTAATGTGGTACCACACTGAAACAGTCGACTAAACCTGGTCACGATCAATATTTTAGGGGATAACGCATGTTAGGTCTAGGTTAGGTCTGGGATTTGCACTCATCAGGCTCACACTTTCGCATATTTCTCATACTTGATGGCCAGATTCTGGGCTTTTCTTGGCTGGGATCACGTAGCAATGTGGTACCATACTGAAACTGTCTATCAAACCTGGTTTCGATCAATATTTTAGGGGATAACGCACGTTAGGTTTAGGTTAGGTCTGGGATTTGCACTCATCAGGCTCATACTTTCGCATATTTCTCATACTTGATGGCCAGATTCTGGGCTTTTTCCGGTATGGGTCACGTGGTCATGTGGTACCACACTGAAACAGTCAATTAAGCCTAGTCTGGGTCTACATTTCAATGGATAACACATGTTAGGTCTAGGTAAGGTCTGGGATTTGCACTCATCAGGCTCATACTTTCGCATATTTCTCATACTTGATGGCCAGATTCTGGGCTTTTCTTGGCTGGGATCACGTAGCAATGTGGTACCACACTGAAACTGTCTATCAAACCTGGTTTCGATCAATATCTTAGAGGATATCGCATGTTAGGTCTAGGTTAAGTCTGGGATTTGCTCTCATCAGGCTCATACTTTCGCATATTTCTTATACTTGTTGGCCAGATCCTGGGCTTCCACTGGTTTGGATCACGTAGTAATGTGGTGCCACACTGAAGCAGTCGACTAAACCTGGTCTCGATCAATATTTTAGAGGATAAATCAAGTTAGGTATAAGTTAAGTCTGGGATTTGCTCTCATCAGGCTCATGCTTTCGCATATTTCTCATACTTGATGGCCAGATTCTGGGCTTTTTTTGGCTTGGATCACGTAGCAATGTGGTACCACACTGAAACTGTCTATCAAACCTGGTTTCGATCAATATCTTAGAGGATAACGCATGTTAGGTCTAGGTTAGGTCAGGGATTTGCTCTCATCAGGCTCATACTTTCGCATATTTCTCATACTAGTTGGCCAGATCCTGGGCTTTTTCTGGTTTGCATCACATAGTAATGTGGTACCACACTGAAACTGTCTATCAAACCTGGTTTCGATCAATATCTTAGAGGATAACGCATGCTAGGTCTAGGTTAGGTCTGGGATTTGCTGTCATCAGGCTCATACTTTCGCATACTTCTCATACTTGATGGCCAGATTTTGGGCTTTTTTTGGTTTGGATCACGTAGCAATGCGGTACCACATTGAAACAGTCCATCGAACCCGGTTTCGATCGATATTTTAGAGGATAACACATGTTAGGTCTAGGTCAGGTCTGGGATTTGCACTCATCAGGCTCATACTTTCGCATATTTATCAATCTTGTTGGCCAGATCCAGGGCTTCCACTGGTTTGGATCACGTAGTAATGTGTTACCACACTGAAACAGTTCGATTAAACCTGGTTTCGATCAATATTTTAGAGGATATCTCATGTTATGTCTGGGTTAGGTCTAGGATTTGCCCTCATCAGGCTCATACTTTCGCATATTTCTCATACTTGATGGCCAGATTCTGGGCTTTTTCCGGTATGGGTCACGTGGTCATGTGGTACCACACTGAAACAGTCAATTAAGCCTAGTCTGGGTCTACATTTCAATGGATAACACATGTTAGGTCTAGGTTAGGTTTGGGATTTGCACTCATCAGGATCATACTTTTGCATATTTCTCATACTTGATGGCCATATTCTGGGCTTTTTTTGGCTTAGATAACGTAGTTAGGTGGTACCAAATTGAAACAGTATATTAAACCTGGTTTCGATCAATATTGTAGAGGATAAATCATGTTAGGTATAGGTTAAGTCTGGGATTTGCTCTCATCAGGATCATACTTCCGCATATTTATCAATCTTGTTGGCCAGATCCTGGGCTTCCACTAGTTTGGATCACATAGTAATGTGGTACCACAGTGAAACAGTCCATTAACCCCTGTTTCGATCAATATTTTAGAGGATAACACATATTAGGTCTAGGTTAGGTCTGGTCTTTGCACCCCTCAGGCTCATACTTTCGCATATTTCTCTTACTTGATGGCCAGATTCTGATATTTTTTTTGCTTGGTTCACGTAGTAATGGGGTACCCCACTGAACAGTCTATTAAACCTGCTTTCGATCAATATCTTACAGGATATCGCATGTTAGGTCTAGGTTAGGTCTGGGATTTGCTCTCATCAGGCTCATACTTTCGCATATTTCTTATACTTGATGGCCAGATCCTGGGCTTCCACTGGTTTGGATCACGTAGTAATGTGGTACCACACTGAAACAGTCGACTAAACCTGGTCACGATCAATATTTTAGGGGATAACGCATGTTAGGTCTAGGTTAGGTCTGGGATTTGCACTCATCAGGCTCACACTTTCGCATATTTCTCATACTTGATGGCCAGATTCTGGGCTTTTCTTGGCTGGGATCACGTAGCAATGTGGTACCATACTGAAACTGTCTATCAAACCTGGTTTCGATCAATATTTTAGGGGATAACGCACGTTAGGTTTAGGTTAGGTCTGGGATTTGCACTCATCAGGCTCATACTTTCGCATATTTCTCATACTTGATGGCCAGATTCTGGGCTTTTTCCGGTATGGGTCACGTGGTCATGTGGTACCACACTGAAACAGTCAATTAAGCCTAGTCTGGGTCTACATTTCAATGGATAACACATGTTAGGTCTAGGTAAGGTCTGGGATTTGCACTCATCAGGCTCATACTTTCGCATATTTCTCATACTTGATGGCCAGATTCTGGGCTTTTCTTGGCTGGGATCACGTAGCAATGTGGTACCACACTGAAACTGTCTATCAAACCTGGTTTCGATCAATATCTTAGAGGATATCGCATGTTAGGTCTAGGTTAAGTCTGGGATTTGCTCTCATCAGGCTCATACTTTCGCATATTTCTTATACTTGTTGGCCAGATCCTGGGCTTCCACTGGTTTGGATCACGTAGTAATGTGGTACCACACTGAAACAGTCGACTAAACCTGGTCACGATCAATATTTTAGCGGATAACGCATGTTAGGCCTAGGTTAGGTCTGGGATTTGCCCTCTTCAGTCTCATACTTTCGCATTCTTCACATACTTCTTGAACAGATCCTGGGTTTTTTCTGGTTGGGATCACATAGTAATGTGTTAACACACTGAAACAGTCGATTAAAACTGGTTTCGATCAATATTTTAGAGGATAACGCATGTTAGGGCTAGGTTAGGTCTGGGATTTGCTGTCATCAGGCTCATACTTTCGCTTATTTCTAATACTTGTTGGCCAGATCCTGGGCTTTTTCTGGTTTGGATCACATAGTAATGTGGTACCACACTGACACAGACAATTAAACCTGGTTTCGATCAATATTTTAGAGGATGACACATGTTAGGTCTAGGTTAGGTCTGGGATTTGCACTCATCAGGATCATACTTATGCATATTTCCCATACTTGATGGCCAGATTCTGGGCTTTTTTTGGCTTAGATAACGTAGTAATGTGGTACCAAACTGAAACAGTGTATTAAACCTGGTTTCAATCAATATTTTAGAGGATAACACATGTTAGGTCTAGGTTAGGTCAGGGATTTGCCCTCATCAGGCTCATACTTCCGCATATTTCTCATACTTGATGGCCAGATTCTGGGCTTTTTCCGGTATGGGTCACGTGGTTATGTGGTACCACACTGAAACAGTCAATTAAGCCTAGTCTGGGTCAACATTTCAAAGGATAACGCATGTTAGGTATAGGTTAGGTCTGGGATTTGCTCTCATCAGGCTCATACTTTCGCATATTTATCAATCGTGTTGGCCAGATCCTGGGCTCCCACTGGTTTGGATCACATAGTAATGTGGTACCACACTGACACAGTCAATTAAACATGGTTTCGTTCAATATTTTAGAGGATAACACACGTTAGGTCTAGGTTAGGTCTAGGATTTGCACTCATCAGGCTCATACTTTCGCATATTTCTGATACTTGATGGCCAGATTCTGGGCTTTTTTTTGGCTTGGATCACGTAGTAATGTGGTACCACACTGAAATTGTCTATCAAACCTGGTCACGATCAATATTCTAGCGGATAACGCATGTTAGGCTTAGGTTAGGTCTGGGATTTGTTCTCATCAGGCTCATACTTTTGCATATTTATCAATCTTGATGGCCAGATTCTGGGCATCCACTAGTTTGGATCACATAGTAATGTGGTACACAATGACACAGACAATTAAACCTGGTTTCGATCAATATTTTGGAGGATAACACATGTTAGGTCTAGGTTAGGTCTGGGATTTGCGCTCATCGGGATCATACTTTCGCATATTTCTCATACTTGATGGCCAGATTCTGGGCTTTTTTTGGCTTAGATCACGTAGTAATGTGGTACCAAACTGAAACAGTATATTAAACCTGGTTTCGATCAATATTTTAGAGGATAACGCATGTTAGGTCTAGGTTAGGTCTGGGATTCGGTCTCATCAGGCTCATACCGTCGCATATTTCTCATACTTGTTGGCCAAATCCTGGGGCTTTTCTGGTATGGATCATGTAGTAATGTGGTACCACACTGAAGCAGTCGACTAAACCTGGTCTCGATCAATATTTTAGAGGATAAATCAAGTTAGGTATAGGTTAAGTCTGGGATTTGCTCTCATCAGGCTCGTACTTTCGCATATTTCTCATACTTGATGGCCAGATTTTGGGCTTTTTTTGGTTTGGATCACGTAGCAATGCGGTACCACATTGAAACAGTCCATCAAACCCGGTTTCGATCGAAATTTTAGAGGATAACACATGTTAGGTCTAGGTCAGGTCTGGGATTTGCACTCATCAGGCTCATACTTTCGCATATTTATCAATCTTGTTGGCCAGATCCAGGGCTTCCACTGGTTTGGATCACGTAGTAATGTGTTACCACACTGAAACAGTTCGATTAAACCTGGTTTCGATCAATATTTTAGAGGATATCTCATGTTATGTCTGGGTTAGGTCTAGGATTTGCCCTCATCAGGCTCATACTTTCGCATATTTCTCATATTTGATGGCCAGATTCTGGGCTTTTTCCGGTATGGGTCACGTGGTCATGTGGTACCACACTGAAACAGTCAATTAAGCCTAGTCTGGGTCTACATTTCAATGGATAACACATGTTAGGTCTAGGTTAGGTCTGGTCTTTGCACCCATCAGGCTCATACTTTCGCATATTTCCCTTACTTGATGGCCAGATTCTGATATTTTTTTTGCTTGGTTCACGTAGTAATGGGGTACCCCACTGAACAGTCTATTAAACCTGGTTTCGATCAATATCTTAGAGGATATCGCATGTGAGGTCTAGGTTAGGTCTGGGATTTGCTCTCATCAGGCTCATACTTTCGCATATTTCTTATACTTGTTGGCCAGATCCTGGGCTTTTCTTGGCTGGGATCACGTAGCAATGTGGTACCACTCTGAAACTGTCTATCAAACCTGGTTTCGATCAATATTTTAGGGGATAACGCACGTTAGGTTTAGGTTAGGTCTGGGATTTGCACTCATCAGGCTCATACTTTCGCATATTTCTCATACTTGATGGCCAGATTCTGGGCTTTTTCCGGTATGGGTCACGTAGTAATGTGGTACCACACTGACACAGACAATTAAACCTGGTTTCGATCAATATTTTAGAGGATAACACATGTTAGGTCTAGGTTAGGTCTGGGATTTACGCTCATCAGGATCATACTTTCGCATATTTCTCATACTTGATGGCCAGATTCTGGGCTTTTTTTGGCTTAGATCACGTAGTAATGTGGTACCAAACTGAAACAGTATATTAAACCTGGTTTCGATCAATATTTTAGAGGATAACGCATGTTAGGTCTATGTTAGGTCTGGGATTTGCTCACATCAGGCTCATACTTTCGCATATTTCTCATACTTGATGGCCAGATTCTGGGCTTTTTTTGGCTTAGATCACGTAGTAATGTGGTACCAAACTGAAACAGTATATTAAACCTGGTTTCGATCGATATTTTAGAGGATAACGCGTGTTAGGTCTAGGTTAGGTCTGGGATTCGGTCTCATCAGGCTCATACCGTCGCTTATTTCTCATACTTGTTGGCCAAATCCTGGGGCTTTTCTGGTATGCATCACGTAGTAATGTGGTACCACACTGAAGCAGTCGACTAAACCTGGTCTCGATCAATATTTTAGAGGATAAATCAAGTTAGGTATAGGTTAAGTCTGGGATTTGCTCTCATCAGGCTCATACTTTCGCATATTTCTCATACTTGATGGCCAGATTCTGAGCTTTTTTTGCCTTGGATCACGTAGCAATGTGGTACCACACTGAAACTGTCTATCAAACCTGGTTTCGATCAATATCTTAGAGGATAACGCATGTTAGGTCTAGGTTAGGTCTGGGATTTGCTCTCATCAGGCTCATACTTTCGCATATTTCTCATACTAGTTGGCCAGATCCTGGGCTTTTTCTGGTTTGCATCACATAGTAATGTGGTACCACACTGAAACTGTCTATCAAACCTGGTTTCGATCAATATCTTAGAGGATAACGCATGCTAGGTCTAGGTTAGGTCTGGGATTTGCTCTCATCAGGCTCATACTTTCGCATATTTCTCATACTTGATGGCCAGATTTTGGGCTTTTTTTGGTTTGGATCACCTAGCAATGCGGTACCACATTGAAACTGTCCATCGAACCCGGTTTCGATCGATATTTTAGAGGATAACACATGTTAGGTCTAGGACAGGTCTGGGATTTGCACTCATCAGGCTCATACTTTCGCATATTTATCAATCTTGTTGGCCAGATCCAGGGCTTCCACTGGTTTGGATCACGTAGTAATGTGTTACCACACTGAAACAGTTCGATTAAACCTGGTTTCGATCAATATTTTAGAGGATATCTCATGTTATGTCTGGGTTAGGTCTAGGATTTGCCCTCATCAGGCTCATACTTTCGCATATTTCTCATACTTGATGGCCAGATTCCGGGCTTTTTCCGGTGTGGGTCAGGTGGTCATGTGGTACCACACTGAAACAGTCAATTAAGCCTAGTCTGGGTCTACATTTCAATGGATAACACATGTTAGGTCTAGGTTAGGTCTGGGATTTGCACTCATCAGGATCATACTTTTGCATATTTCTCATACTTGATGGCCAGATTCTGGGCTTTTTTTGGCTTAGATAACGTAGTTAGGTGGTACCAAACTGAAACAGTATATTAAACCTGGATTCGATCAATATTGTAGAGGATAAATCATGTTAGGTATAGGTTAAGTCTGGGATTTGCTCTCATCAGGATCATACTTCCGCATATTTATCAATCTTGTTGGCCAGATCCTGGGCTTCCACTAGTTTGGATCACATAGTAATGTGGTACCACACTGAAACAGTCCATTAACCCCGGTTTCGATCAATATTTTAGAGGATAACGCACGTTAGGTTTAGGTTAGGTCTGGGATTTGCACTCATCAGGCTCATACTTTCGCATATTTCTCATACTTGATGGCCAGATTCTGGGCTTTTTCCGGTATGGGTCACGTGGTCATGTGGTACCACACTGAAACAGTCAATTAAGCCTAGTCTGGGTCTACATTTCAATGGATAACACATGTTAGGTCTAGGTAAGGTCTGGGATTTGCACTCATCAGGCTCATACTTTCGCATATTTCTCTTACTTGATGGCCAGATTCTGATATTTTTTTTGCTTGGTTCACGTAGTAATGGGGTACCCCATTGAACAGTCTATTAAACCTGGTTTCGATCAATATCTTACAGGATATCGCATGTTACGTCTATGTTAGGTCTGGGATTTGCTCTCATCAGGCTCATACTTTCGCATATTTCTTATACTTGATGGCCAGATCCTGGGCTTCCACTGGTTTGGATCACGTAGTAATGTGGTACCACACTGAAACAGTCGACTAAACCTGGTCACGATCAATATTTTAGGGGATAACGCATGCTAGGTCTCGGGTTAGGTCTGGGATTTGCACTCATCAGGCTCACACTTTCGCATATTTCTCATACTTGATGGCCAGATTCTGGGCTTTTCTTGGCTGGGATCACGTAGCAATGTGGTACCATACTGAAACTGTCTATCAAACCTGGTTTCGATCAATATTTTAGGGGATAACGCACGTTAGGTTTAGGTTAGGTCTGGGATTTGCACTCATCAGGCTCATACTTTCGCATATTTCTCATACTTGATGGCCAGATTCTGGGCTTTTTCCGGTATGGGTCACGTGGTCATGTGGTACCACACTGAAACAGTCAATTAAGCCTAGTCTGGGTCTACATTTCAATGGATAACACATGTTAGGTCTAGGTAAGGTCTGGGATTTGCACTCATCAGGCTCATACTTTCGCATATTTCTCATACTTGATGGCCAGATTCTGGGGTTCTCTTGGCTGGGATCACGTAGCAATGTGGTACCATACTGAAACTGTCTATCAAACCTGGTTTCGATCAATATTTTAGGGGATAACGCACGTTAGGTTTAGGTTAGGTCTGGGATTTGCACTCATCAGGCTCATACTTTCGCATATTTCTCATACTTGATGGCCAGATTCTGGGCTTTTTCCGGTATGGGTCACGTGGTCATGTGGTACCACACTGAAACAGTCAATTAAGCCTAGTCTGGGTCTACATTTCAATGGATAACACATGTTAGGTCTAGGTAAGGTCTGGGATTTGCACTCATCAGGCTCATACTTTCGCATATTTCTCATACTTGATGGCCAGATTCTGGGCTTTTCTTGGCTGGGATCACGTAGCAATGTGGTACCACACTGAAACTGTCTATCAAACCTGGTTTCGATCAATATTTTAGGGGATAACGCACGTTAGGTTTAGGTTAGGTCTGGGATTTGCACTCATCAGGCTCATACTTTCGCATATTTCTCACACTTGATGGCCAGATTCTGGGCTTTTTCCGGTATGGGTCACGTAGTAATGTGGTACCACACTGAAACAGTCGATTAAACCTGGTTTCGATCAATATTTTAGAGGATAACGCATGTTAGGGCTAGGTTAGGTCTGGGATTTGCTCTCATCAGGCTCATACTTTCGCTTATTTCTAATACTTGTTGGCCAGATCCTGGGCTTTTTCTGGTTTGGATCACATAGTAATGTGGTACCACACTGACACAGACAATTAAACCTGGTTTCGATCAATATTTTAGAGGATAACACATGTTAGGTCTAGGTTAGGTCTGGGATTTGCGCTCATCAGGATCATACTTTCGCATATTTCTCATACTTGATGGCCAGATTCTGGGCTTTTTTTGGCTTAGATCACGTAGTAATGTGGTACCAAACTGAAACAGTATATTAAACCTGGTTTCGATCAATATTTTAGAGGATAACGCATGTTAGGTCTGTGTTAGGTCTGGGATTTGCTCACATCAGGCTCATACTTTCGCATATTTCTCATACTTGATGGCCAGATTCTGGGCTTTTTTTGGCTTAGATCACGTAGTAATGTGGTACCAAACTGAAACAGTATATTAAACCTGGTTTCGATCGATATTTTAGAGGATAACGCGTGTTAGGTCTAGGTTAGGTCTGGGATTCGGTCTCATCAGGCTCATACCGTCGCATATTTCTCATACTTGTTGGCCAAATCCTGGGGCTTTTCTGGTATGCATCACGTTGTAATGTGGTACCACACTGAAGCAGTCGACTAAACCTGGTCTCGATCAATATTTTAGAGGATAAATCAAGTTAGGTATAGGTTAAGTCTGGGATTTGCTCTCATCAGGCTCATACTTTCGCATTCTTCACATACTTCTTGAACAGATCCTGGGTTTTTTCTGGTTGGGATCACATAGTAATGTGTTAACACACTGAAACAGTCGATTAAAACTGGTTTCGATCAATATTTTAGAGGATAACGCATGTTAGGGCTAGGTTAGGTCTGGGATTTGCTGTCATCAGGCTCATACTTTCGCTTATTTCTAATACTTGTTGGCCAGATCCTGGGCTTTTTCTGGTTTGGATCACATAGTAATGTGGTACCACACTGACACAGACAATTAAACCTGGTTTCGATCAATATTTTAGAGGATGACACATGTTAGGTCTAGGTTAGGTCTGGGATTTGCACTCATCAGGATCATACTTATGCATATTTCCCATACTTGATGGCCAGATTCTGGGCTTTTTTTGGCTTAGATAACGTAGTAATGTGGTACCAAACTGAAACAGTGTATTAAACCTGGTTTCAATCAATATTTTAGAGGATAACACATGTTAGGTCTAGGTTAGGTCAGGGATTTGCCCTCATCAGGCTCATACTTCCGCATATTTCTCATACTTGATGGCCAGATTCTGGGCTTTTTCCGGTATGGGTCACGTGGTTATGTGGTACCACACTGAAACAGTCAATTAAGCCTAGTCTGGGTCAACATTTCAAAGGATAACGCATGTTAGGTATAGGTTAGGTCTGGGATTTGCTCTCATCAGGCTCATACTTTCGCATATTTATCAATCGTGTTGGCCAGATCCTGGGCTCCCACTGGTTTGGATCACATAGTAATGTGGTACCACACTGACACAGTCAATTAAACATGGTTTCGTTCAATATTTTAGAGGATAACACACGTTAGGTCTAGGTTAGGTCTAGGATTTGCACTCATCAGGCTCATACTTTCGCATATTTCTGATACTTGATGGCCAGATTCTGGGCTTTTTTTTGGCTTGGATCACGTAGTAATGTGGTACCACACTGAAATTGTCTATCAAACCTGGTCACGATCAATATTCTAGCGGATAACGCATGTTAGGCTTAGGTTAGGTCTGGGATTTGTTCTCATCAGGCTCATACTTTTGCATATTTATCAATCTTGATGGCCAGATTCTGGGCATCCACTAGTTTGGATCACATAGTAATGTGGTACACAATGACACAGACAATTAAACCTGGTTTCGATCAATATTTTGGAGGATAACACATGTTAGGTCTAGGTTAGGTCTGGGATTTGCGCTCATCGGGATCATACTTTCGCATATTTCTCATACTTGATGGCCAGATTCTGGGCTTTTTTTGGCTTAGATCACGTAGTAATGTGGTACCAAACTGAAACAGTATATTAAACCTGGTTTCGATCAATATTTTAGAGGATAACGCATGTTAGGTCTAGGTTAGGTCTGGGATTCGGTCTCATCAGGCTCATACCGTCGCATATTTCTCATACTTGTTGGCCAAATCCTGGGGCTTTTCTGGTATGGATCATGTAGTAATGTGGTACCACACTGAAGCAGTCGACTAAACCTGGTCTCGATCAATATTTTAGAGGATAAATCAAGTTAGGTATAGGTTAAGTCTGGGATTTGCTCTCATCAGGCTCGTACTTTCGCATATTTCTCATACTTGATGGCCAGATTTTGGGCTTTTTTTGGTTTGGATCACGTAGCAATGCGGTACCACATTGAAACAGTCCATCAAACCCGGTTTCGATCGAAATTTTAGAGGATAACACATGTTAGGTCTAGGTCAGGTCTGGGATTTGCACTCATCAGGCTCATACTTTCGCATATTTATCAATCTTGTTGGCCAGATCCAGGGCTTCCACTGGTTTGGATCACGTAGTAATGTGTTACCACACTGAAACAGTTCGATTAAACCTGGTTTCGATCAATATTTTAGAGGATATCTCATGTTATGTCTGGGTTAGGTCTAGGATTTGCCCTCATCAGGCTCATACTTTCGCATATTTCTCATATTTGATGGCCAGATTCTGGGCTTTTTCCGGTATGGGTCACGTGGTCATGTGGTACCACACTGAAACAGTCAATTAAGCCTAGTCTGGGTCTACATTTCAATGGATAACACATGTTAGGTCTAGGTTAGGTCTGGTCTTTGCACCCATCAGGCTCATACTTTCGCATATTTCCCTTACTTGATGGCCAGATTCTGATATTTTTTTTGCTTGGTTCACGTAGTAATGGGGTACCCCACTGAACAGTCTATTAAACCTGGTTTCGATCAATATCTTAGAGGATATCGCATGTGAGGTCTAGGTTAGGTCTGGGATTTGCTCTCATCAGGCTCATACTTTCGCATATTTCTTATACTTGTTGGCCAGATCCTGGGCTTTTCTTGGCTGGGATCACGTAGCAATGTGGTACCACTCTGAAACTGTCTATCAAACCTGGTTTCGATCAATATTTTAGGGGATAACGCACGTTAGGTTTAGGTTAGGTCTGGGATTTGCACTCATCAGGCTCATACTTTCGCATATTTCTCATACTTGATGGCCAGATTCTGGGCTTTTTCCGGTATGGGTCACGTAGTAATGTGGTACCACACTGACACAGACAATTAAACCTGGTTTCGATCAATATTTTAGAGGATAACACATGTTAGGTCTAGGTTAGGTCTGGGATTTACGCTCATCAGGATCATACTTTCGCATATTTCTCATACTTGATGGCCAGATTCTGGGCTTTTTTTGGCTTAGATCACGTAGTAATGTGGTACCAAACTGAAACAGTATATTAAACCTGGTTTCGATCAATATTTTAGAGGATAACGCATGTTAGGTCTATGTTAGGTCTGGGATTTGCTCACATCAGGCTCATACTTTCGCATATTTCTCATACTTGATGGCCAGATTCTGGGCTTTTTTTGGCTTAGATCACGTAGTAATGTGGTACCAAACTGAAACAGTATATTAAACCTGGTTTCGATCGATATTTTAGAGGATAACGCGTGTTAGGTCTAGGTTAGGTCTGGGATTCGGTCTCATCAGGCTCATACCGTCGCTTATTTCTCATACTTGTTGGCCAAATCCTGGGGCTTTTCTGGTATGCATCACGTAGTAATGTGGTACCACACTGAAGCAGTCGACTAAACCTGGTCTCGATCAATATTTTAGAGGATAAATCAAGTTAGGTATAGGTTAAGTCTGGGATTTGCTCTCATCAGGCTCATACTTTCGCATATTTCTCATACTTGATGGCCAGATTCTGAGCTTTTTTTGCCTTGGATCACGTAGCAATGTGGTACCACACTGAAACTGTCTATCAAACCTGGTTTCGATCAATATCTTAGAGGATAACGCATGTTAGGTCTAGGTTAGGTCTGGGATTTGCTCTCATCAGGCTCATACTTTCGCATATTTCTCATACTAGTTGGCCAGATCCTGGGCTTTTTCTGGTTTGCATCACATAGTAATGTGGTACCACACTGAAACTGTCTATCAAACCTGGTTTCGATCAATATCTTAGAGGATAACGCATGCTAGGTCTAGGTTAGGTCTGGGATTTGCTCTCATCAGGCTCATACTTTCGCATATTTCTCATACTTGATGGCCAGATTTTGGGCTTTTTTTGGTTTGGATCACCTAGCAATGCGGTACCACATTGAAACTGTCCATCGAACCCGGTTTCGATCGATATTTTAGAGGATAACACATGTTAGGTCTAGGACAGGTCTGGGATTTGCACTCATCAGGCTCATACTTTCGCATATTTATCAATCTTGTTGGCCAGATCCAGGGCTTCCACTGGTTTGGATCACGTAGTAATGTGTTACCACACTGAAACAGTTCGATTAAACCTGGTTTCGATCAATATTTTAGAGGATATCTCATGTTATGTCTGGGTTAGGTCTAGGATTTGCCCTCATCAGGCTCATACTTTCGCATATTTCTCATACTTGATGGCCAGATTCCGGGCTTTTTCCGGTGTGGGTCAGGTGGTCATGTGGTACCACACTGAAACAGTCAATTAAGCCTAGTCTGGGTCTACATTTCAATGGATAACACATGTTAGGTCTAGGTTAGGTCTGGGATTTGCACTCATCAGGATCATACTTTTGCATATTTCTCATACTTGATGGCCAGATTCTGGGCTTTTTTTGGCTTAGATAACGTAGTTAGGTGGTACCAAACTGAAACAGTATATTAAACCTGGATTCGATCAATATTGTAGAGGATAAATCATGTTAGGTATAGGTTAAGTCTGGGATTTGCTCTCATCAGGATCATACTTCCGCATATTTATCAATCTTGTTGGCCAGATCCTGGGCTTCCACTAGTTTGGATCACATAGTAATGTGGTACCACACTGAAACAGTCCATTAACCCCGGTTTCGATCAATATTTTAGAGGATAACGCACGTTAGGTTTAGGTTAGGTCTGGGATTTGCACTCATCAGGCTCATACTTTCGCATATTTCTCATACTTGATGGCCAGATTCTGGGCTTTTTCCGGTATGGGTCACGTGGTCATGTGGTACCACACTGAAACAGTCAATTAAGCCTAGTCTGGGTCTACATTTCAATGGATAACACATGTTAGGTCTAGGTAAGGTCTGGGATTTGCACTCATCAGGCTCATACTTTCGCATATTTCTCTTACTTGATGGCCAGATTCTGATATTTTTTTTGCTTGGTTCACGTAGTAATGGGGTACCCCATTGAACAGTCTATTAAACCTGGTTTCGATCAATATCTTACAGGATATCGCATGTTACGTCTATGTTAGGTCTGGGATTTGCTCTCATCAGGCTCATACTTTCGCATATTTCTTATACTTGATGGCCAGATCCTGGGCTTCCACTGGTTTGGATCACGTAGTAATGTGGTACCACACTGAAACAGTCGACTAAACCTGGTCACGATCAATATTTTAGGGGATAACGCATGCTAGGTCTCGGGTTAGGTCTGGGATTTGCACTCATCAGGCTCACACTTTCGCATATTTCTCATACTTGATGGCCAGATTCTGGGCTTTTCTTGGCTGGGATCACGTAGCAATGTGGTACCATACTGAAACTGTCTATCAAACCTGGTTTCGATCAATATTTTAGGGGATAACGCACGTTAGGTTTAGGTTAGGTCTGGGATTTGCACTCATCAGGCTCATACTTTCGCATATTTCTCATACTTGATGGCCAGATTCTGGGCTTTTTCCGGTATGGGTCACGTGGTCATGTGGTACCACACTGAAACAGTCAATTAAGCCTAGTCTGGGTCTACATTTCAATGGATAACACATGTTAGGTCTAGGTAAGGTCTGGGATTTGCACTCATCAGGCTCATACTTTCGCATATTTCTCATACTTGATGGCCAGATTCTGGGCTTCTCTTGGCTGGGATCACGTAGCAATGTGGTACCATACTGAAACTGTCTATCAAACCTGGTTTCGATCAATATTTTAGGGGATAACGCACGTTAGGTTTAGGTTAGGTCTGGGATTTGCACTCATCAGGCTCATACTTTCGCATATTTCTCATACTTGATGGCCAGATTCTGGGCTTTTTCCGGTATGGGTCACGTGGTCATGTGGTACCACACTGAAACAGTCAATTAAGCCTAGTCTGGGTCTACATTTCAATGGATAACACATGTTAGGTCTAGGTAAGGTCTGGGATTTGCACTCATCAGGCTCATACTTTCGCATATTTCTCATACTTGATGGCCAGATTCTGGGCTTTTCTTGGCTGGGATCACGTAGCAATGTGGTACCACACTGAAACTGTCTATCAAACCTGGTTTCGATCAATATTTTAGGGGATAACGCACGTTAGGTTTAGGTTAGGTCTGGGATTTGCACTCATCAGGCTCATACTTTCGCATATTTCTCATACTTGATGGCCAGATTCTGGGCTTTTTCCGGTATGGGTCACGTAGTAATGTGGTACCACACTGAAACAGTCGATTAAACCTGGTTTCGATCAATATTTTAGAGGATAACGCATGTTAGGGCTAGGTTAGGTCTGGGATTTGCTCTCATCAGGCTCATACTTTCGCTTATTTCTAATACTTGTTGGCCAGATCCTGGGCTTTTTCTGGTTTGGATCACATAGTAATGTGGTACCACACTGACACAGACAATTAAACCTGGTTTCGATCAATATTTTAGAGGATAACACATGTTAGGTCTAGGTTAGGTCTGGGATTTGCGCTCATCAGGATCATACTTTCGCATATTTCTCATACTTGATGGCCAGATTCTGGGCTTTTTTTGGCTTAGATCACGTAGTAATGTGGTACCAAACTGAAACAGTATATTAAACCTGGTTTCGATCAATATTTTAGAGGATAACGCATGTTAGGTCTGTGTTAGGTCTGGGATTTGCTCACATCAGGCTCATACTTTCGCATATTTCTCATACTTGATGGCCAGATTCTGGGCTTTTTTTGGCTTAGATCACGTAGTAATGTGGTACCAAACTGAAACAGTATATTAAACCTGGTTTCGATCGATATTTTAGAGGATAACGCGTGTTAGGTCTAGGTTAGGTCTGGGATTCGGTCTCATCAGGCTCATACCGTCGCATATTTCTCATACTTGTTGGCCAAATCCTGGGGCTTTTCTGGTATGCATCACGTTGTAATGTGGTACCACACTGAAGCAGTCGACTAAACCTGGTCTCGATCAATATTTTAGAGGATAAATCAAGTTAGGTATAGGTTAAGTCTGGGATTTGCTCTCATCAGGCTCATACTTTCGCATATTTCTCATACTTGACGGCCAGATTCTGGGCTTTTTTTGGCTTGGATCACGTAGCAATGTGGTACCACACTGAAACTGTCTATCAAACCTGGTTTCGATCAATATCTTAGAGGATAACGCATGTTAGGTCTAGGTTAGGTCTGGGATTTGCTCTCATCAGGCTCATACTTTCGCATATTTCTCATACTAGTTGGCCAGATCCTGGGCTTTTTCTGGTTTGCATCACATAGTAATGTGGTACCACACTGAAACTGTCTATCAAACCTGGTTTCGATCAATATCTTGGAGGATAACGCATGCTAGGTCTAGGTTAGGTCTGGGATTTGCTCTCATCAGGCTCATACTTTCGCATATTTCTCATACTTGATGGCCAGATTTTGGGCTTTTTTTGGTTTGGATCACCTAGCAATGCGGTACCACATTGAAACTGTCCATCGAACCCGGTTTCGATCGATATTTTAGAGGATAACACATGTTAGGTCTAGGACAGGTCTGGGATTTGCACTCATCAGGCTCATACTTTCGCATATTTATCAATCTTGTTGGCCAGATCCAGGGCTTCCACTGGTTTGGATCACGTAGTAATGTGTTACCACACTGAAACAGTTCGATTAAACCTGGTTTCGATCAATATTTTAGAGGATATCTCATGTTATGTCTGGGTTAGGTCTAGGATTTGCCCTCATCAGGCTCATACTTTCGCATATTTCTCATACTTGATGGCCAGATTCCGGGCTTTTTCCGGTGTGGGTCAGGTGGTCATGTGGTACCACACTGAAACAGTCAATTAAGCCTAGTCTGGGTCTACATTTCAATGGATAACACATGTTAGGTCTAGGTTAGGTCTGGGATTTGCACTCATCAGGATCATACTTTTGCATATTTCTCATACTTGATGGCCAGATTCTGGGCTTTTTTTGGCTTAGATAACGTAGTTAGGTGGTACCAAACTGAAACAGTATATTAAACCTGGATTCGATCAATATTGTAGAGGATAAATCATGTTAGGTATAGGTTAAGTCTGGGATTTGCTCTCATCAGGATCATACTTCCGCATATTTATCAATCTTGTTGGCCAGATCCTGGGCTTCCACTAGTTTGGATCACATAGTAATGTGGTACCACACTGAAACAGTCCATTAACCCCGGTTTCGATCAATATTTTAGAGGATAACACATATTAGGTCTAGGTTAGGTCTGGTCTTTGCACCCATCAGGCTCATACTTTCGCATATTTCTCTTACTTGATGGCCAGATTCTGATATTTTTTTTGCTTGGTTCACGTAGTAATGGGGTACCCCATTGAACAGTCTATTAAACCTGGTTTCGATCAATATCTTACAGGATATCGCATGTTAGGTCTAGGTTAGGTCTGGGATTTGCTCTCATCAGGCTCATACTTTCGCATATTTCTTATACTTGATGGCCAGATCCTGGGCTTCCACTGGTTTGGATCACGTAGTAATGTGGTACCACACTGAAACAGTCGACTAAACCTGGTCACGATCAATATTTTAGGGGATAACGCATGTTAGGTCTAGGTTAGGTCTGGGATTTGCACTCATCAGGCTCACACTTTCGCATATTTCTCATACTTGATGGCCAGATTCTGGGCTTTTCTTGGCTGGGATCACGTAGCAATGTGGTACCATACTGAAACTGTCTATCAAACCTGGTTTCGATCAATATTTTAGGGGATAACGCACGTTAGGTTTAGGTTAGGTCTGGGATTTGCACTCATCAGGCTCATACTTTCGCATATTTCTCATACTTGATGGCCAGATTCTGGGCTTTTTCCGGTATGGGTCACGTGGTCATGTGGTACCACACTGAAACAGTCAATTAAGCCTAGTCTGGGTCTACATTTCAATGGATAACACATGTTAGGTCTAGGTAAGGTCTGGGATTTGCACTCATCAGGCTCATACTTTCGCATATTTCTCATACTTGATGGCCAGATTCTGGGCTTTTCTTGGCTGGGATCACGTAGCAATGTGGTACCACACTGAAGCTGTCTATCAAACCTGGTTTCGATCAATATCTTAGAGGATATCGCATGTTAGGTCTAGGTTAGGTCTGGGATTTGCTCTCATCAGGCTCATACTTTCGCATATTTCTTATACTTGTTGGCCAGATCCTGGGCTTCCACTGGTTTGGATCACGTAGTAATGTGGTACCACACTGAAACAGTCGACTAAACCTGGTCACGATCAATATTTTAGCGGATAACGCATGTTAGGCCTAGGTTAGGTCTGGGATTTGCCCTCTTCAGTCTCATACTTTCGCATTCTTCACATACTTCTTGAACAGATCCTGGGTTTTTTCTGGTTGGGATCACATAGTAATGTGTTAACACACTGAAACAGTCGATTAAACCTGGTTTCGATCAATATTTTAGAGGATAACGCATGTTAGGGCTAGGTTAGGTCTGGGATTTGCTGTCATCAGGCTCATACTTTCGCTTATTTCTAATACTTGTTGGCCAGATCCTGGGCTTTTTCTGGTTTGGATCACATAGTAATGTGGTACCACACTGACACAGACAATTAAACCTGGTTTCGATCAATATTTTAGAGGATAACACATGTTAGGTCTAGGTTAGGTCTGGGATTTGCACTCATCAGGAGCATACTTATGCATATTTCCCATACTTGATGGCTAGATTCTGGGCTTTTTTTGGCTTAGATAACGTAGTAATGTGGTACCAAACTGAAACAGTGTATTAAACCTGGTTTCAATCAATATTTTAGAGGATAACACATGTTAGGTCTAGGTTAGGTCAGGGATTTGCCCTCATCAGGCTCATACTTCCGCATATTTCTCATACTTGATGGCCAGATTCTGGGCTTTTTCCGGTATGGGTCACGTGGTTATGTGGTACCACACTGAAACAGTCAATTAAGCCTAGTCTGGGTCAACATTTCAAAGGATAACGCATGTTAGGTATAGGTTAGGTCTGGGATTTGCTCTCATCAGGCTCATACTTTCGCATATTTATCAATCGTGTTGGCCAGATCCTGGGCTCCCACTTGTTTGGATCACATAGTAATGTGGTACCACACTGACACAGACAATTAAACCTGGTTTCGATCAATATTTTAGAGGATAACACATGTTAGGTCTAGGTTAGGTCTGGGATTTGCGCTCATCAGGATCATACTTTCGCATATTTCTCATACTTGATGGCCAGATTCTGGGCTTTTTTTGGCTTAGATCACGTAGTAATGTGGTACCAAACTGAAACAGTATATTAAACCTGGTTTCGATCAATATTTTAGAGGATAACGCATGTTAGGTCTATGTTAGGTCTGGGATTTGCTCACATCAGGCTCATACTTTCGCATATTTCTCATACTTGATGGCCAGATTCTGGGCTTTTTTTGGCTTAGATCACGTAGTAATGTGGTACCAAACTGAAACAGTATATTAAACCTGGTTTCGATCGATATTTTAGAGGATAACGCGTGTTAGGTCTAGGTTAGGTCTGGGATTCGGTCTCATCAGGCTCATACCGTCGCATATTTCTCATACTTGTTGGCCAAATCCTGGGGCTTTTCTGGTATGCATCACGTAGTAATGTGGTACCACACTGAAGCAGTCGACTAAACCTGGTCTCGATCAATATTTTAGAGGATAAATCAAGTTAGGTATAGGTTAAGTCTGGGATTTGCTCTCATCAGGCTCATACTTTCGCATATTTCTCATACTTGATGGCCAGATTCTGGGCTTTTTTTGGCTTGGATCACGTAGCAATGTGGTACCACACTGAAACTGTCTATCAAACCTGGTTTCGATCAATATCTTAGAGGATAACGCATGTTAGGTCTAGGTTAGGTCTGGGATTTGCTCTCATCAGGCTCATACTTTCGCATATTTCTCATACTAGTTGGCCAGATCCTGGGCTTTTTCTGGTTTGCATCACATAGTAATGTGGTACCACACTGAAACTGTCTATCAAACCTGGTTTCGATCAATATCTTAGAGGATAACGCATGCTAGGTCTAGGTTAGGTCTGGGATTTGCTCTCATCAGGCTCATACTTTCGCATATTTCTCATACTTGATGGCCAGATTTTGGGCTTTTTTTGGTTTGGATCACCTAGCAATGCGGTACCACATTGAAACTGTCCATCGAACCCGGTTTCGATCGATATTTTAGAGGATAACACATGTTAGGTCTAGGACAGGTCTGGGATTTGCACTCATCAGGCTCATACTTTCGCATATTTATCAATCTTGTTGGCCAGATCCAGGGCTTCCACTGGTTTGGATCACGTAGTAATGTGTTACCACACTGAAACAGTTCGATTAAACCTGGTTTCGATCAATATTTTAGAGGATATCTCATGTTATGTCTGGGTTAGGTCTAGGATTTGCCCTCATCAGGCTCATACTTTCGCATATTTCTCATACTTGATGGCCAGATTCCGGGCTTTTTCCGGTGTGGGTCAGGTGGTCATGTGGTACCACACTGAAACAGTCAATTAAGCCTAGTCTGGGTCTACATTTCAATGGATAACACATGTTAGGTCTAGGTTAGGTCTGGGATTTGCACTCATCAGGATCATACTTTTGCATATTTCTCATACTTGATGGCCAGATTCTGGGCTTTTTTTGGCTTAGATAACGTAGTTAGGTGGTACCAAACTGAAACAGTATATTAAACCTGGATTCGATCAATATTGTAGAGGATAAATCATGTTAGGTATAGGTTAAGTCTGGGATTTGCTCTCATCAGGATCATACTTCCGCATATTTATCAATCTTGTTGGCCAGATCCTGGGCTTCCACTAGTTTGGATCACATAGTAATGTGGTACCACACTGAAACAGTCCATTAACCCCGGTTTCGATCAATATTTTAGAGGATAACACATATTAGGTCTAGGTTAGGTCTGGTCTTTGCACCCATCAGGCTCATACTTTCGCATATTTCTCTTACTTGATGGCCAGATTCTGATATTTTTTTCGCTTGGTTCACGTAGTAATGGGGTACCCCATTGAACAGTCTATTAAACCTGGTTTCGATCAATATCTTACAGGATATCGCATGTTAGGTCTAGGTTAGGTCTGGGATTTGCTCTCATCAGGCTCATACTTTCGCATATTTCTTATACTTGATGGCCAGATCCTGGGCTTCCACTGGTTTGGATCACGTAGTAATGTGGTACCACACTGAAACAGTCGACTAAACCTGGTCACGATCAATATTTTAGGGGATAACGCGTGTTAGGTCTAGGTTAGGTCTGGGATTTGCACTCATCAGGCTCACACTTTCGCATATTTCTCATACTTGATGGCCAGATTCTGGGCTTTTCTTGGCTGGGATCACGTAGCAATGTGGTACCATACTGAAACTGTCTATCAAACCTGGTTTCGATCAATATTTTAGGGGATAACGCACGTTAGGTTTAGGTTAGGTCTGGGATTTGCACTCATCAGGCTCATACTTTCGCATATTTCTCATACTTGATGGCCAGATTCTGGGCTTTTTCCGGTATGGGTCACGTGGTCATGTGGTACCACACTGAAACAGTCAATTAAGCCTAGTCTGGGTCTACATTTCAATGGATAACACTTGTTAGGTCTAGGTAAGGTCTGGGATTTGCACTCATCAGGCTCATACTTTCGCATATTTCTCATACTTGATGGCCAGATTCTGGGCTTTTCTTGGCTGGGATCACGTAGCAATGTGGTACCACACTGAAGCTGTCTATCAAACCTGGTGTCGATCAATATCTTAGAGGATATCGCATGTTAGGTCTAGGTTAGGTCTGGGATTTGCTCTCATCAGGCTCATACTTTCGCATATTTCTTATACTTGTTGGCCAGATCCTGGGCTTCCACTGGTTTGGATCACGTAGTAATGTGGTACCACACTGAAACAGTCGACTAAACCTGGTCACGATCAATATTTTAGCGGATAACGCATGTTAGGCCTAGGTTAGGTCTGGGATTTGCCCTCTTCAGTCTCATACTTTCGCATTCTTCACATACTTCTTGAACAGATCCTGGGTTTTTTCTGGTTGGGATCACATAGTAATGTGTTAACACACTGAAACAGTCGATTAAACCTGGTTTCGATCAATATTTTAGAGGATAACGCATGTTAGGGCTAGGTTAGGTCTGGGATTTGCTGTCATCAGGCTCATACTTTCGCTTATTTCTAATACTTGTTGGCCAGATCCTGGGCTTTTTCTGGTTTGGATCACATAGTAATGTGGTACCACACTGACACAGACAATTAAACCTGGTTTCGATCAATATTTTAGAGGATAACACATGTTAGGTCTAGGTTAGGTCTGGGATTTGCACTCATCAGGAGCATACTTATGCATATTTCCCATACTTGATGGCCAGATTCTGGGCTTTTTTTGGCTTAGATAACGTACTAATGTGGTACCAAACTGAAACAGTGTATTAAACCTGGGTCAATCAATATTTTAGAGGATAACACATGTTAGGTCTAGGTTAGGTCAGGGATTTGCCCTCATCAGGCTCATACTTCCGCATATTTCTCATACTTGATGGCCAGATTCTGCGCTTTTTCCGGTATGGGTCACGTGGTTATGTGGTACCACACTGAAACAGTCAATTAAGCCTAGTCTGGGTCAACATTTCAAAGGATAACGCATGTTAGGTATAGGTTAGGTCTGGGATTTGCTCTCATCAGGCTCATACTTTCGCATATTTATCAATCGTGTTGGCCAGATCCTGGGCTCCCACTGGTTTGGATCACATAGTAATGTGGTACCACACTGACACAGACAATTAAACCTGGTTTCGATCAATATTTTAGAGGATAACACATGTTAGGTCTAGGTTAGGTCTGGGAGTTGCGCTCATCAGGATCATACTTTCGCATATTTCTCATACTTGATGGCCAGATTCTGGGCTTTTTTTGGCTTAGATCACGTAGTAATGTGGTACCAAACTGAAACAGTATATTAAACCTGGTTTCGATCAATATTTTAGAGGATAACGCATGTTAGGTCTATGTTAGGTCTGGGATTTGCTCACATCAGGCTCATACTTTCGCATATTTCTCATACTTGATGGCCAGATTCTGGGCTTTTTTTGGCTTAGATCACGTAGTAATGTGGTACCAAACTGAAACAGTATATTAAACCTGGTTTCGATCGATATTTTAGAGGATAACGCGTGTTAGGTCTAGGTTAGGTCTGGGATTCGGTCTCATCAGGCTCATACCGTCGCATATTTCTCATACTTGTTGGCCAAATCCTGGGGCTTTTCTGGTATGCATCACGTAGTAATGTGGTACCACACTGAAGCAGTCGACTAAACCTGGTCTCGATCAATATTTTAGAGGATAAATCAAGTTAGGTATAGGTTAAGTCTGGGATTTGCTCTCATCAGGCTCATACTTTCGCATATTTCTCATACTTGATGGCCAGATTCTGGGCTTTTTTTGGCTTGGATCACGTAGCAATGTGGTACCACACTGAAACTGTCTATCAAACCTGGTTTCAATCAATATCTTAGAGGATAACGCATGTTAGGTCTAGGTTAGGTCTGGGATTTGCTCTCATCAGGCTCATACTTTCGCATATTTCTCATACTAGTTGGCCAGATCCTGGGCTTTTTCTGGTTTGCATCACATAGTAATGTGGTACCACACTGAAACTGTCTATCAAACCTGGTTTCGATCAATATCTTAGAGGATAACGCATGCTATGTCTACGTTAGGTCTGGGATTTGCTCTCATCAGGCTCATACTTTCGCATATTTCTCATACTTGATGGCCAGATTTTGGGCTTTTTTTGGTTTGGATCACGTAGCAATGCGGTACCACATTGAAACAGTCCATCGAACCCGGTTTCGATCGATATTTTAGAGGATAACACATGTTAGGTCTAGGTCAGGTCTGGGATTTGCACTCATCAGGCTCATACCTTCGCATATTTATCAATCTTGTTGGCCAGATCCAGGGCTTCCACTGGTTTGGATCACGTAGTAATGTGTTACCACACTGAAACAGTTCGATTAAACCTGGTTTCGATCAATATTTTAGAGGATATCTCATGTTATGTCTGGGTTAGGTCTAGGATTTGCCCTCATCAGGCTCATACTTTCGCATATTTCTCATACTTGATGGCCAGATTCCGGGCTTTTTCCGGTGTGGGTCAGGTGGTCATGTGGTACCACACTGAAACAGTCAATTAAGCCTAGTCTGGGTCTACATTTCAATGGATAACACATGTTAGGTCTAGGTTAGGTCTGGGATTTGCACTCATCAGGATCATACTTTTGCATATTTCTCATACTTGATGGCCAGATTCTGGGCTTTTTTTGGCTTAGATAACGTAGTTAGGTGGTACCAAACTGAAACAGTATATTAAACCTGGATTCGATCAATATTGTAGAGGATAAATCATGTTAGGTATAGGTTAAGTCTGGGATTTGCTCTCATCAGGATCATACTTCCGCATATTTATCAATCTTGTTGGCCAGATCCTGGGCTTCCACTAGTTTGGATCACATAGTAATGTGGTACCACACTGAAACAGTCCATTAACCCCGGTTTCGATCAATATTTTAGAGGATAACACATATTAGGTCTAGGTTAGGTCTGGTCTTTGCACCCATCAGGCTCATACTTTCGCATATTTCTCTTACTTGATGGCCAGATTCTGATATTTTTTTCGCTTGGTTCACGTAGTAATGGGGTACCCCATTGAACAGTCTATTAAACCTGGTTTCGATCAATATCTTACAGGATATCGCATGTTAGGTCTAGGTTAGGTCTGGGATTTGCTCTCATCAGGCTCATACTTTCGCATATTTCTTATACTTGATGGCCAGATCCTGGGCTTCCACTGGTTTGGATCACGTAGTAATGTGGTACCACACTGAAACAGTCGACTAAACCTGGTCACGATCAATATTTTAGGGGATAACGCATGTTAGGTCTAGGTTAGGTCTGGGATTTGCACTCATCAGGCTCACACTTTCGCATATTTCTCATACTTGATGGCCAGATTCTGGGCTTTTCTTGGCTGGGATCACGTAGCAATGTGGTACCATACTGAAACTGTCTATCAAACCTGGTTTCGATCAATATTTTAGGGGATAACGCACGTTAGGTTTAGGTTAGGTCTGGGATTTGCACTCATCAGGCTCATACTTTCGCATATTTCTCATACTTGATGGCCAGATTCTGGGCTTTTTCCGGTATGGGTCACGTGGTCATGTGGTACCACACTGAAACAGTCAATTAAGCCTAGTCTGGGTCTACATTTCAATGGATAACACATGTTAGGTCTAGGTAAGGTCTGGGATTTGCACTCATCAGGCTCATACTTTCGCATATTTCTCATACTTGATGGCCAGATTCTGGGCTTTTCTTGGCTGGGATCACGTAGCAATGTGGTACCACACTGAAGCTGTCTATCAAACCTGGTGTCGATCAATATCTTAGAGGATATCGCATGTTAGGTCTAGGTTAGGTCTGGGATTTGCTCTCATCAGGCTCATACTTTCGCATATTTCTTATACTTGTTGGCCAGATCCTGGGCTTCCACTGGTTTGGATCACGTAGTAATGTGGTACCACACTGAAACAGTCGACTAAACCTGGTCACGATCAATATTTTAGCGGATAACGCATGTTAGGCCTAGGTTAGGTCTGGGATTTGCCCTCTTCAGTCTCATACTTTCGCATTCTTCACATACTTCTTGAACAGATCCTGGGTTTTTTCTGGTTGGGATCACATAGTAATGTGTTAACACACTGAAACAGTCGATTAAACCTGGTTTCGATCAATATTTTAGAGGATAACGCATGTTAGGGCTAGGTTAGGTCTGGGATTTGCTGTCATCAGGCTCATACTTTCGCTTATTTCTAATACTTGTTGGCCAGATCCTGGGCTTTTTCTGGTTTGGATCACATAGTAATGTGGTACCACACTGACACAGACAATTAAACCTGGTTTCGATCAATATTTTAGAGGATAACACATGTTAGGTCTAGGTTAGGTCTGGGATTTGCACTCATCAGGAGCATACTTATGCATATTTCCCATACTTGATGGCCAGATTCTGGGCTTTTTTTGGCTTAGATAACGTACTAATGTGGTACCAAACTGAAACAGTGTATTAAACCTGGTTTCAATCAATATTTTAGAGGATAACACATGTTAGGTCTAGGTTAGGTCAGGGATTTGCCCTCATCAGGCTCATACTTCCGCATATTTCTCATACTTGATGGCCAGATTCTGCGCTTTTTCCGGTATGGGTCACGTGGTTATGTGGTACCACACTGAAACAGTCAATTAAGCCTAGTCTGGGTCAACATTTCAAAGGATAACGCATGTTAGGTATAGGTTAGGTCTGGGATTTGCTCTCATCAGGCTCATACTTTCGCATATTTATCAATAGTGTTGGCCAGATCCTGGGCTCCCACTGGTTTGGATCACATAGTAATGTGGTACCACACTGACACAGACAATTAAACCTGGTTTCGATCAATATTTTAGAGGATAACACATGTTAGGTCTAGGTTAGGTCTGGGATTTGCGCTCATCAGGATCATACTTTCGCATATTTCTCATACTTGATGGCCAGATTCTGGGCTTTTTTTGGCTTAGATCACGTAGTAATGTGGTACCAAACTGAAACAGTATATTAAACCTGGTTTCGATCAATATTTTAGAGGATAACGCATGTTAGGTCTATGTTAGGTCTGGGATTTGCTCACATCAGGCTCATACTTTCGCATATTTCTCATACTTGATGGCCAGATTCTGGGCTTTTTTTGGCTTAGATCACGTAGTAATGTGGTACCAAACTGAAACAGTATATAAAACCTGGTTTCGATCGATATTTTAGAGGATAACGCGTGTTAGGTCTAGGTTAGGTCTGGGATTCGGTCTCATCAGGCTCATACCGTCGCATATTTCTCATACTTGTTGGCCAAATCCTGGGGCTTTTCTGGTATGCATCACGTAGTAATGTGGTACCACACTGAAGCAGTCGACTAAACCTGGTCTCGATCAATATTTTAGAGGATAAATCAAGTTAGGTATAGGTTAAGTCTGGGATTTGCTCTCATCAGGCTCATACTTTCGCATATTTCTCATACTAGTTGGCCAGATTCTGAGCTTTTTTTGGCTTGGATCACGTAGCAATGTGGTACCACACTGAAACTGTCTATCAAACCTGGTTTCAATCAATATCTTAGAGGATAACGCATGTTAGGTCTAGGTTAGGTCTGGGATTTGCTCTCATCAGGCTCATACTTTCGCATATTTCTCATACTAGTTGGCCAGATCCTGGGCTTTTTCTGGTTTGCATCACATAGTAATGTGGTACCACACTGAAACTGTCTATCAAACCTGGTTTCGATCAATATCTTAGAGGATAACGCATGCTATGTCTACGTTAGGTCTGGGATTTGCTCTCATCAGGCTCATACTTTCGCATATTTCTCATACTTGATGGCCAGATTTTGGGCTTTTTTTGGTTTGGATCACGTAGCAATGCGGTACCACATTGAAACAGTCCATCGAACCCGGTTTCGATCGATAATTTAGAGGATAACACATGTTAGGTCTAGGTCAGGTCTGGGATTTGCACTCATCAGGCTCATACTTTCGCATATTTATCAATCTTGTTGGCCAGATCCAGGGCTTCCACTGGTTTGGATCACGTAGTAATGTGTTACCACACTGAAACAGTTCGATTAAACCTGGTTTCGATCAATATTTTAGAGGATATCTCATGTTATGTCTGGGTTAGGTCTAGGATTTGCCCTCATCAGGCTCATACTTTCGCATATTTCTCATACTTGATGGCCAGATTCTGGGCTTTTTCCGGTATGGGTCACGTGGTCATGTGGTACCACACTGAAACAGTCAATTAAGCCTAGTCTGGGTCTACATTTCAATGGATAACACATGTTAGGTCTAGGTTAGGTCTGGGATTTGCACTCATCAGGATCATACTTTTGCATATTTCTCATACTTGATGGCCAGATTCTGGGCTTTTTTTGGCTTGGATAACGTAGTTAGGTGGTACCAAACTGAAACAGTATATTAAACCTGGTTTCGATCAATATTGTAGAGGATAAATCATGTTAGGTATAGGTTAAGTCTGGGATTTGCTCTCATCAGGATCATACTTCCGCATATTTATCAATCTTGTTGGCCAGATCCTGGGCTTCCACTAGTTTGGATCACATAGTAATGTGGTACCGCACTGAAACAGTCCATTAACCCCGGTTTCGATCAATATTTTAGAGGATAACACATATTAGGTCTAGGTTAGGTCTGGTCTTTGCACCCATCAGGCTCATACTTTCGCATATTTCTCTTACTTGATGGCCAGATTCTGATATTTTTTTTGCTTGGTTCACGTAGTAATGGGGTACCCCATTGAACAGTCTATTAAACCTGGTTTCGATCAATATCTTACAGGATATCGCATGTTAGGTCTAGGTTAGGTCTGGGATTTGCTCTCATCAGGCTCATACTTTCGCATATTTCTTATACTTGATGGCCAGATCCTGGGCTTCCACTGGTTTGGATCACGTAGTAATGTGGTACCACACTGAAACAGTCGACTAAACCTGGTCACGATCAATATTTTAGGGGATAACGCATGTTAGGTCTAGGTTAGGTCTGGGATTTGCACTCATCAGGCTCACACTTTCGCATATTTCTCATACTTGATGGCCAGATTCTGGGCTTTTCTTGGCTGGGATCACGTAGCAATGTGGTACCATACTGAAACTGTCTATCAAACCTGGTTTCGATCAATATTTTAGGGGATAACGCACGTTAGGTTTAGGTTAGGTCTGGGATTTGCACTCATCAGGCTCATACTTTCGCATATTTCTCATACTTGATGGCCAGATTCTGGGCTTTTTCCGGTATGGGTCACGTGGTCATGTGGTACCACACTGAAACAGTCAATTAAGCCTAGTCTGGGTCTACATTTCAATGGATAACACATGTTAGGTCTAGGTTAGGTCTGGGATTTGCACTCATCAGGCTCATACTTTCGCATATTTCTTATACTTGTTGGCCAGATCCTGGGCTTCCACTGGTTTGGATCACGTAGTAATGTGGTACCACACTGAAACAGTCGACTAAACCTGGTCACGATCAATATTTTAGCGGATAACGCATGTTAGGCCTAGGTTAGGTCTGGGATTTGCCCTCTTCAGTCTCATACTTTCGCATTCTTCACATACTTCTTGAACAGATCCTGGGTTTTTTCTGGTTGGGATCACATCGTAATGTGTTAACACACTGAAACAGTCGATTAAACCTGGTTTCGATCAATATTTTAGAGGATAACGCATGTTAGGGCTAGGTTAGGTCTGGGATTTGCTGTCATCAGGCTCATACTTTCGCTTATTTCTAATACTTGTTGGCCAGATCCTGGGCTTTTTCTGGTTTGGATCACATAGTAATGTGGTACCACACTGACACAGACAATTAAACCTGGTTTCGATCAATATTTTAGAGGATGACACATGTTAGGTCTAGGTTAGGTCTGGGATTTGCGCTCATCAGGAACATACTTTCGCATATTTCTCATACTTGATGGCCAGATTCTGGGCTTTTTTTGGCTTAGATCACGTAGTAATGTGGTACCAAACTGAAACAGTATATTAAACCTGGTTTCGATCAATATTTTAGAGGATAACGCATGTTAGGTCTAGGTTAGGTCTGGGATTCGGTCTCATCAGGCTCATACCGTCGCATATTTCTCATACTTGTTGGCCAAATCCTGGGGCTTTTCTGGTATGGATCATGTAGTAATGTGGTATCACACTGAAGCGGTCGACTAAACCTGGTCTCGATCAATATTTTAGAGGATAAATCAAGTTAGGTATAGGTTAAGTCTGGGATTTGCTCTCATCAGGCTCGTACTTTCGCATATTTCTCATACTTGATGGCCAGATTCTGGGCTTTTTTTGGCTTGGATCACGTAGCAATGTGGTACCACACTGAAACTGTCTATCAAACCTGGTTTCGATCAATATCTTAGAGGATAACGCATGTTAGGTCTAGGTTAGGATTTGCTCTCATCATGCTCATACTTTCGCATATTTCTCATACTAGTTGGCCAGATCCTGGGCTTTTTCTGGTTTGCATCACATAGTAATGTGGTACCACACTGAAACTGTCTATCAAACCTGGTTTCGATCAATATCTTAGAGGATAACGCATGTTAGGTCTAGGTTAGGTCTGGGATTTGCTCTCATCAGGCTCATACTTTCGCATATTTCTCATACTTGATGGCCAGATTTTGGGCTTTTTTTGGTTTGGATCACGTAGCAATGCGGTACCACATTGAAACAGTCCATCAAACCCGGTTTCGATCGAAATTTTAGAGGATAACACATGTTAGGTCTAGGTCAGGTCTGGGATTTGCACTCATCAGGCTCATACTTTCGCATATTTATCAATCTTGTTGGCCATATCCAGGGCTTCCACTGGTTTGGATCACGTAGTAATGTGTTACCACACTGAAACAGTTCGATTAAACCTGGTTTCGATCAATATTTTAGAGGATATCTCATGTTATGTCTGGGTTAGGTCTAGGATTTGCCCTCATCAGGCTCATACTTTCGCATATTTCTCATACTTGATGGCCAGATTCTGGGCTTTTTCCGGTATGGGTCACGTGGTCATGTGGTACCACACTGAAACAGTCAATTAAGCCTAGTCTGAGTCTACATTTCAATGGATCACACATGTTAGGTCTAGGTTAGGTCTGGTCTTTGCACCCATCAGGCTCATACTTTCGCATATTTCCCTTACTTGATGGCCAGATTCTGATATTTTTTTTGCTTGGTTCACGTAGTAATGGGGTACCCCACTGAACAGTCTATTAAACCTGGTTTCGATCAATATCTTAGAGGATATCGCATGTGAGGTCTAGGTTAGGTCTGGGATTTGCTCTCATCAGGCTCATACTTTCGCATATTTCTTATACTTGTTGGCCAGATCCTGGGCTTCCACTGGTTTGGATCACGTAGTAATGTGGTACCACACTGAACCAGTCGACTAAACCTGGTCACGATCAATATTTTAGGGGATAACGCATGTTAGGTCTAGGTTAGGTCTGGGATTTGCACTCATCAGGCTCACACTTTCGCATATTTCTCATACTTGATGGCCAGATTCTGGGCTTTTCTTGGCTGGGATCACGTAGCAATGTGGTACCACACCGAAACTGTCTATCAAACCTGGTTTCGATCAATATTTTGGGGGATAACGCACGTTAGGTTTAGGTTAGGTCTGGGATTTGCACTCATCAGGCTCATACTTTCGCATATTTCTCATACTTGATGGCCAGATTCTGGGCTTTTTCCGGTATAGGTCACGTAGTAATGTGGTACCACACTGAAACAGTCGACTAAACCTGGTCACGATCAATATTTTAGCGGATAACGCATGTTAGGCCTAGGTTAGGTCTGGGATTTGCCCTCTTCAGTCTCATACTTTCGCATTCTTCACATACTTCTTGAACAGATCCTGGGTTTTTTCTGGTTGGGATCACATAGTAATGTGTTAACACACTGAAACAGTCGATTAAACCTGGTTTCGATCAATATTTTAGAGGATAACGCATGTTAGGGCTAGGTTAGGTCTGGGATTTGCTCTCATCAGGCTCATACTTTCGCTTATTTCTAATACTTGTTGGCCAGATCCTGGGCTTTTTCTGGTTTGGATCACATAGTAATGTGGTACCACACTGACACAGACAATTAAACCTGGTTTCGATCAATATTTTAGAGGATAACCCATGTTAGGTCTAGGTTAGGTCTGGGATTTGCACTCATCAGGATCATACTTAAGCATATTTCCCATACTTGATGGCCAGATTCTGGGCTTTTTTTGGCTTAGATAACGTAGTAATGTGGTACCAAACTGAAACAGTATATTAAACCTGGTTTCAATCAATATTTTAGAGGATAACACATGTTATGTCTAGGTTAGGTCAGGGATTTGCCCTCATCAGGCTCATACTTTCGCATATTTCTCATACTTGATGGCCAGATTCTGGGCTTTTTCCGGTATGGGTCACGTGGTTATGTGGTACCACACTGAAACAGTCAATTAAGCCTAGTCTGGGTCAACATTTCAAAGGATAACGCATGTTAGGCCTAGGTTAGGTCTGGGATTTGTTCTCATCAGGCTCATACTTTTGCATATTTATCAATCTTGTTGGCCAGATTCTGGGCATCCACTAGTTTGGATCACATAGTAATGTGGTACCACACTGACACAGACAATTAAACCTGGTTTCGATCAATATTTTAGAGGATAACACATGTTAGGTCTAGGTTAGGTCTGGGATTTGCGCTCATCAGGATCATACTTTCGCATATTTCTCATACTTGATGGCCAGATTCTGGGCTTCCACTGGTTTGGATCACGTAGTAATGTGGTACCACACTGAAACAGTCGACTAAACCTGGTCACGATCAATATTTTAGCGGATAACGCATGTTAGGCCTAGGTTAGGTCTGGGATTTGCCCTCTTCAGTCTCATACTTTCGCGTTCTTCACATACTTCTTGAACAGATCCTGGGTTTTTTCTGGTTGGGATCACATAGTAATGTGTTAACACACTGAAACAGTCGATTAAACCTGGTTTCGATCAATATTTTAGAGGATAACGCATGTTAGGGCTAGGTTAGGTCTGGGATTTGCTGTCATCAGGCTCATACTTTCGCTTATTTCTAATACTTGTTGGCCAGATCCTGGGCTTTTTCTGGTTTGGATCACATAGTAATGTGGTACCACACTGACACAGACAATTAATCCTGGTTTCGATCAATATTTTAGAGGATAACACATGTTAGGTCTAGGTTAGGTCTGGGATTTGCACTCATCAGGATCATACTTATGCATATTTCCCATACTTGATGGCCAGATTCTGGGCTTTCTTTGGCTTAGATAACGTAGTAATGTGGTACCACACTGACACAGACAATTAAACCTGGTTTCGATCAATATTTTAGAGGATAACACATGTTAGGTCTAGGTTAGGTCTGGGATTTGCGCTCATCAGGATCATACTTTCGCATATTTCTCATACTTGATGGCCAGATTCTGGGCTTTTTTTGGCTTAGATCACGTAGTAATGTGGTACCAAACTGACACAGACAATTAAACCTGGTTTCGATGAATATTTTAGAGGATAACACATGTTAGGTCTAGGTTAGGTCTGGGATTTGCGCTCATCAGGATCACACTTTCGCATATTTCTCATACTTGATGGCCAGATTCTGGGCTCCCACTGGTTTGGATCACATAGTAATGTGGTACCACACTGACACAGTCAATTCAACCTGGTTTCGTTCAATATTTTAGAGGATAACACACGTTAGGTCTAGGTTAGGTCTAGGATTTGCACTCATCAGGCTCATACTTTCGCATATTTCTGATACTTGATGGCCAGATTCTGGGCTTTTTTTTGGCTTGGATCACGTAGTAATGTGGTACCACACTGAAATTGTCTATCAAACCTGGTCACGATCAATATTTTAGCGGATAACGCATGTTAGGCCTAGGTTAGGTCTGGGATTTGTTCTCATCAGGCTCATACTTTTGCATATTTATCAATCTTGTTGGCCAGATTCTGGGCATCCACTAGTTTGGATCACATAGTAATGTGGTACCACACTGACACAGACAATTAAACCTGGTTTCGATCAATATTTTAGAGGATAACACATGTTAGGTCTAGGTTAGGTCTGGGATTTGCGCTCATCAGGATCATACTTTCGCATATTTCTCATACTTGATGGCCAGATCCTGGGCTTTTTTTGGCTTAGATCACGTAGTAATGTGGTACCAAACTGACACAGACAATTAAACCTGGTTTCGATCAATATTTTAGAGGATAACACATGTTAGGTCTAGGTTAGGTCTGGGATTTGCGCTCATCAGGATCATACTTTCGCATATTTCTCATACTTGATGGCCAGATTCTGGGCTTTTTTTGGCTTAGATCACGTAGTAATGTGGTACCAAACTGAAACAGTATATTAAACCTGGTTTCGATCAATATTTTAGAGGATAACGCATGTTAGGTCTAGGTTAGGTCTGGGATTCGGTCTCATCAGGCTCATACCGTCGCATATTTCTCATGCTTGTTGGCCAAATCCTGGGGCTTTTCTGGTATGGATCATGTAGTAATGTGGTACCACACTGAAGCAGTCGACTAAACCTGGTCTCGATCAATATTTTAGAGGATAAATCAAGTTAGGTATAGGTTAAGTCTGGGATTTGCACTCATCAGGCTCATACTTTCGCATATTTCTCATACTTGATGGCCAGATTCTGATCTTTTTTTTGCTTGGATCACGTAGTAATGGGGTACCACACTGAAACAGTCGACTAAACCTGGTGTCGATCAACATTTCAAAGGATAACGCATGTTAGGTCTAGGTTAGGTCTGGGGTTTGCTCTCATCAGGCTCATACTTTCGCATATTTCTCATACTTGTTGGCCAGATCCTGGGCTTCCACTGGTTTGGATCACGTAGTAATGTGGTACCACACTGAAACAGTCAATTAAACCCGGTTTCGATCAATATTTTAGAGGATAACACATGTTAGGTCTAGGTTAGGTCTGGGATTTGCACTCATCAGGCTCATACTTCCGCGTATTTCTCATACTTGATGGCCAGATTCTGGGCTTTTTTTGGCTTGGAACACGTAGCAATGTGGTACCACACTGAAACTGTCTATCAAACCTGGTTTCGATCAATATCTTAGAGGATAACGCATGTTAGGTTTAGGATAGGTCTGGGATTTGCACTCATCAGGCTCATACTTCCGCATATTTCTCATACTTGATGGCCAGATTCTGGGCTTTTTTTGGCTTGGATCACGTAGCAATGTGGTACCACACTGAAACTGTCTATCAAACCTGGTTTCGATCAATATTTTAGGGGATAACGCGTGTTAGGTCTAGGTTAGGTCTGGGATTTGCACTCATCAGGCTCATACTTTCGCATATTTCTCATGCTTGATGGCCAGATTCTGGGCTTTTTCCGGTATGGATCACGTATTAATGTGATACCACACTGAAACAGTCGACTAAACCTGGTGTCGATCAACATTTCATAGGATAACGCATGTGATGGCTGGGTTAGGTCTGGGATTTGCCCTCTTCAGTCGCATACTTTCGCATTCTTCACATACTTCATGAACAGATCCTGGATTTTTTCTGGTTGGGATCACATAGTAATGTGTTACCACACTGAAACAGCCGATTAAACCTGGTTTCGATCAATATCCTAGAGGATATCTCATGTTAGGTCTGGGTTAGGTCTAGGATTTGCCCTCATCGGGCTCATACTTTCGCATATTTCTCATACTTGATGGTCAGATTCTGGGCTTTTTCCGGTATGGGTCGCGTGGTAATGTGGTACCACACTGAAACAGTCAATTAAGCCTAGTCTGAGTCAACATTTCAAAGGATAACGCATGTTAGGTATAGGTTAGGTCCGGGATTTGCTCTCATCAGGCTCATACTTTCGCATATTTATGAATCTTGTTGGCCAGATCCTGGGCTTCCACTGGTTTGGATCACGTAGTAATGTGTTACCACACTGAAACAGTCGATGAAACCTGGTTTCGATCAATATTTTAGAGGATATCTCATGTTAGGTCTGGGTTAGGTCTAGGATTTGCCCTCATCAGGCTCATACTTTCGCATATTTATCAATCTTGTTTGCCAGATCCTGGGCTTTTTCCGGTTTGGATCACATAGTAGTGTGGCACCACACTGAAACAGTCGACTAAACCTGGTCACGATCAATATTTTAGCGGATAACGCATGTTAGGCCTAGGTTAGATCTGGGATTTGCTCTCATCAGGCTCATACTTTTGCATATTTATCAATCTTCTTGGCCAGATCCTGGGCTTCCACTAGTTTGGATCACATAGTAATGTGGTACCACACTGAAACTGTCAATTAAACCCGGTTTCGATCAATATTTTAGAGGATAACACATGTTAGGTCTAGGTTAGGTCTGGGATTTGCACTCATCAGGCTCATACTTCCGCATATTTCTCATACTTGATGGCCAGATTCTGATCTTTTTTTTGCTTGGATCACGTAGTAATGGGGTACCCCACTGAAACAGTCTATTAAACCTGGTTTCGATCAATATCTTAGAGGATATCGCATGTTAGGTCTAGGTTGGGTCCGGGGTTTGCTCTCATCAGGCTCATACTTTCGCATATTTCTCATACTTGTTGGCCAGATCCTGGGCTTCCACTGGTTTGGATCACGTAGTAATGTGGTATCACACTGAAACAGTCGACTAAACCTGGTCTCGATCAATATTTCAGGGGATAACGCATGTTAGGTCTAGGTTAGGTCTGGGATTTGCACTCATCAGGCTTATACTTTCGCATATTTCTCATACTTGATGGCCAGATTCTGGGCTTTGTTTGGCTTGGATCACGTAGCAATGTGGTACCACACTGAAACTGTCTATCAAACCTGGTTTCGATCAATACTTTAGAGGATAACGCATGTTAGGTCTAGGTTAGGTATGGGATTTGCTCTCCTCAGGCTCATACTTTCGCATATTTATCAATCTTGTTGGCCAGATCCTGGGCTTCCGCTGGTTTGGATCACGTAGCAATGCGGTACCACATTGAAACAGTCCATCAAACCCGGTTTCGATCGATATTTTAGAGGATAACACATGTTAGGTCTAGGTCAGGTCTGGGATTTGCACTCATCAGGCTCATACTTTCGCATATTTCTCATACTTGATGGTCAGATTCTGACCTTTTTTCTGCTTGGATCACGTAGTAATGGGGTACCACACTGAAACAGTCTATTAAACCTGGTTTCGATCAATCTCTTAGCGGATAACGCATGTTAGGTCCAGGTTAGGTCTGGGATTTGCTCTCATCAGGCTCATAGTTTCGCATATTTCTCATACTTGATGGCCAGATTCTGGGCTTTTTTTGGTTTGGATCACGTAGCAATGTGGTACCACACTGAAACTGTCTATCAAACCTGGTTTCGATCAATATTTTAGAGGATAACGCATGTTAGGTCTAGGTTTGGCCTGGGATTTGCCCTCATCAGGATCATACTTTCGCATATTTCTGATACTTGATGGCCAGATTCTGGGCTTTTTCCGGTATGGATCACGTATTAATGTGAAACCACACTGAAACAGTCGACTAAACCTGGTGTCGATCAACATTTCAGAGGATAACGCATGTTAGGTCTAGGTTAAGTCTGGGATTTGCTCTCATCAGGCTCATACTTTTGCATATTTCTCATACTCGATGGCCAGATCCTGGGCCTTTTCCGGTATGGATCACGTAGTTATGTGGTACCACACTGAAGCAGTCGACTAAACCTGGTCTCGATCAATATCTTAGAGGATATCTCATGTTAGGTCTGGGTTAGGTCTGGGATTTGCTCTCATCAGACTCACACTTTCGCATATTTATCAATCTTGTTGGCCAGATCCTGGGCTTCCACTGGTTTGGATAACGTAGTAATGCGGTACCACACTGAAACAGTCAACTAAACCCGGTTTCGATCAATATTTTAGAGGATAACACATGTTAGGTCTAGGTTAGGTCTGGGATTTGCACTCATCAGGCTCATACTTTCGCATATTTCTCATACTTGATTGCGAGATTCTGGGCTTTTTTTGGCTTGGATCACGTAGCAATGTGGTACCACACTGAAACTGTCTATCAAACCTGGTTTCGATCAATACTTTAGAGGATAACGCATGTTAGGTCTAGGTTAGGTATGGGATTTGCTCTCCTCAGGCTCATACTTTCGCATATTTATCAATCTTGTTGGCCAGATCCTGGGCTTCCGCTGGTTTGGATCACGTAGTAATGTGGTACCACACTGAAACAGTCAATTAAACCCGGTTTCGATCAATATTTCAGGGGATAACGCATGTTAGGTCTAGGTTAGGTCTGGGATTTGCACTCATCAGGCTCATACCTTCGCATATTTCTCATACTTGATGACCAGATTCTGGGCTTTTTTTGGCTTGGATCACGTAGCAATGTGGTACCACACTGAAACTGTCTATCAAACCAGGTTTCGTTCAATATCTTAGAGGATAACGCATGTTAGGTTTAGGTTAGGTCTGGGATCTGCTCTCATCAGGCTCATTCTCTCGCATTTTTCTCATACTTGTTGGCCAGATCCTGGGCTTTTACCGGTTTGAGTCACATAGTAATGTGGTACCACACTGACGCAGCCAATTAAACGTGGTTTCGATCAATATATTAGAGGATAACACATGTTAGGTCTAGGTTAGGTCTGGGATTTGCACTCATCAGGATCATACTTTCGCATATTTCTCATACTTGATGGCCAGATTCTGGGCTTTTTTTGGCTTAGATCACGTAGTAATGTGGTACCAAACTGAAACAGTATATTAAACCTGGTTTCGATCAATACTTTAGAGGATAACGCATGTTAGGTCTAGGTTAGGTATGGGATTTGCTCTCCTCAGGCTCATACTTTCGCATATTTATCAATCTTGTTGGCCAGATCCTGGGCTTCCGCTGGTTTGGATCACGTAGTAATGTGGTACCACACTGAAACAGTCAATTAAACCCGGTTTCGATCAATATTTCAGGGGATAACGCATGTTAGGTCTAGGTTAGGTCTGGGATTTGCACTCATCAGGCTCATACTTTCGCATATTTCTCATACTTGATGGCCAGATTCTGATCTTTTTTTTGCTTGGATCACGTAGTAATGGGGTACCACACTGAAACAGTCGACTAAACCTGGTGTCGATCAACATTTCAAAGGATAACGCATGTTAGGTCTAGGTTAGGTCTGGGGTTGGCTCTCATCAGGCTCATACTTTCGCATATTTCTCATACTTGTTGGCCAGATCCTGGGCTTCCACTGGTTTGGATCACGTAGTAATGTGGTATCACACTGAAACAGTCGACTAAACCTGGTCACGACCAATATTTTAGGGGATAACGCATGTTAGGTCTAGGTTAGGTCTGGGATTTGCACTCATCAGGCTCATACTTTCGCATATTTCTCATACTTGATGGCCAGATTCTGGGCTTTTTTTGGCTTGGATCACGTAGTAATGTGGTATCACACTGAAACAGTCGACTAAACCTGGTCTCGATCAATATTTCAGGGGATAACGCATGTTAGGTCTAGGTTAGGTCTGGGATTTGCACTCATCAGGCTTATACTTTCGCATATTTATCAATCTTGTTGGCCAGATCCTGGGCTTCCACTAGTTTGGATCACATAGTAATGTGGTACCACACTGACTCAGACAATTAAACCTGGTTTCGATCAATATTTTAGAGGATAACACATGTTAGGTCTAGGTTAGGTCTGAGATTTGCACTCATCAGTATCATACTTTCGCATATTTCTCATACTTGATGGCCAGATTCTGGGCTTTTTTTGGCTTGGATCACGTAGCAATGTGGTACCACACTGAAACTGTCTATCAAACCCAGTTTCGATCATTATTTTAGCGGATAACGCATGTTAGGCCTAGGTTAGGTCTGGGATTTGCTCTCATCAGGCTCATACTTTTGCATATTTATCAATCTTCTTGGCCAGATCCTGGGCTTCCACTGGTTTGGATCACGTAGTAATGTGGTATCACACTGAAACAGTCGACTAAACCTGGTTTCGATCAATATTTTAAAGGATAACACATGTTAGGTCTAGGTTAGGTGTGGGATTTGCACTCATCAGTATCATACTTTCGCATATTTCTCATACTTGATGGCCAGATTCTGGGCTTTTTTTGGCTTGGATCACGTAGCAATGTGGTACCACACTGAAACTGTCTATCAAACCTGGTTTCGATCAATATCTTAGAGGATAACGCATGTTAGGTTTAGGTTAGATCTGGGAGTTGCTCTCATCAGGCTCATTCTTTCGCATGTTTCTCATACTTGTTGGCCAGATCCTGGGCTTTCTCCGGTATGGGTCACGTAGTAATGTGATACCACACTGAAACAGTCGACTAAACCTGGTCTCGATCAATATTTCAGAGAATAACGCATGTTAGGTCTAGGTTAGGTATGGGATTTGCTCTCATCAGGCTCATACTTTCGCATATTTATCAATCTTGTTGGCCAGAACCTGGGCTTTTTCCGGTTTGGATCACATAGTAGTGTGGTACCACACTGCAACTGTCTATCAAACCTGGTTTCGATCAATATTTTAGGGGATAACGCATGTTAGGTCTAGGTTAGGTCTGGGATTTGCACTCATCAGGCTCATACTTTCGCATATTTCTGATACTTGATGGCCAGATTCTGGGCTTTTTCCGGAATGGGTCACGTGGTTATGTGGTACCACACTGAAACAGTCAATTAAGCCTAGTCTGGGTCAACATTTCAAAGGATAACGCATGTTGGGTATAGGTTAGGTCTGGGATTTGCTCTCATCAGGCTCATACTTTCGCATATTTCTGATACTTGATGGCCAGATTCTGGGCTTTTTCCGGAATGGGTCACGTGGCTATGTGGTACCACACTGAAACAGTCAATTAAGCCTAGTCTGGGTCAACATTTCAAAGGATAACGCATGTTAGGTCTAGGTTAGGTCTGGGATTTGCACTCATCAGGATCATACTTTCGCATATTTCTGATACTTGATGGCCAGATTCTGGGCTTTTTTTGGCATAGATCACGTAGTAATGTAGTACCAAACTGAAACAGTATATTAAACCTGGTTTCGATCAATATCTTAGAGGATAACGCATGTTAGGTCTACGTTAGGACTGGGATTTGCTCTCATCAGGCTCATACTTTCGCATATTTCTCATACTTGATGGCCAGATTCTGGGCTTTTTTTGGTTTGGATCACGTAGCAATGCGGTACCACATTGAAACAGTCCATCAAACCCGGTTTCGATCGATATTTTAGAGGATAACACATGTTAGGTCTAGGTCAGGTCTGGGATTTGCACTCATCAGGCTCATACTTTCGCATATTTCTCATACTTGATGGTCAGATTCTGATCTTTTTTCTGCTTGGATCACGTAGTAATGGGGTACCACACTGAAACAGTCTATTAAACCTGGTTTCGATCAATCTCTTAGCGGATAACGCATGTTAGGTCCAGGTTAGGTCTGGGATTTGCTCTCATCAGGCTCATAGTTTCGCATATTTCTCATACTTGATGGCCAGATTCTGGGCTTTTTTTGGTTTGGATCACGTAGCAATGTGAAACCACACTGAAACAGTCGACTAAACCTGGTGTCGATCAACATTTCAGAGGATAACGCATGTTAGGTCTAGGTTAAGTCTGGGATTTGCTCTCATCAGGCTCATACTTTTGCATATTTCTCATACTCGATGGCCAGATCCTGGGCCTTTTCCGGTATGGATCACGTAGTTATGTGGTACCACACTGAAGCAGTCGACTAAACCTGGTCTCGATCAATATCTTAGAGGATATCTCATGTTAGGTCTGGGTTAGGTCTGGGATTTGCTCTCATCAGACTCACACTTTCGCATATTTATCAATCTTGTTGGCCAGATCCTGGGCTTCCACTGGTTTGGATAACGTAGTAATGCGGTACCACACTGAAACAGTCAACTAAACCCGGTTTCGATCAATATTTTAGAGGATAACACATGTTAGGTCTAGGTTAGGTCTGGGATTTGCACTCATCAGGCTCATACTTTCGCATATTTCTCATACTTGATTGCGAGATTCTGGGCTTTTTTTGGCTTGGATCACGTAGCAATGTGGTACCACACTGAAACTGTCTATCAAACCTGGTTTCGATGAATATTTTAGGGGATAACGCATGTTAGGTCTAGGTTAGGTCTGGGATTTGCACTCATCAGGCTCATACTTTCGCATATTTCTCATACTTGATGGGCAGATTCTGGGCTTTTTCCGGCATGGATCACGTATTAATGTGATACCACACTGAAACAGTCGACCAAACCTGGTGTCGATCAACATTTCAGAGGATAACGCATATGATGGCTGGGTTAGGTCTGGGATTTGCCCTCTTCAGTCTCATACTTTCGCATTCTTCACATACTTCTTGAACAGATCCTGGGTTTTTTCTGGTTGGGATCACATAGTAATATGTTACCACACTGAAACAGTCGATTAAAGCTGGTTTCGATCAGTATCTTAGAGGATAACACATGTTAGGTCTAGGTCAGGTCTGGGATTTGCACTCATCAGGCTCATACTTTCGCATATTTCTCATACTTGATGGTCAGATTCTGATCTTTTTTCTGCTTGGATCACGTAGTAATGGGGTACCACACTGAAACAGTCTACTAAACCTGGTTTCGATCAATCTCTTAGCGGATAACGCATGTTAGGTCCAGGTTAGGTCTGGGATTTGCTCTCATCAGGCTCATAGTTTCGCATATTTCTCATACTTGATGGCCAGATTCTGGGCTTTTTTTGGTTTGGATCACGTAGCAATGTGGTACCACACTGAAACTGTCTATCAAACCTGGTTTCGATCAATATTTTAGGGGATAACGCATGTTAGGTCTAGGTTAGGTCTGGGATTTGCACTCATCAGGCTCATACTTTCGCATATTTCTCATACTTGATGGCCAGATTCTGGGCTTTTTTTGGCTTGGATCACGTAGCAATGTGGTACCACACTGAAACTGTCTATCAAACCTGGTTTCGATCAATATCTTAGAGGATAACGCATGTTAGGTTTAGGTTAGGTCTGGGATTTGCTCTCATCAGGCTCATACTTTCGCATATTTCTCATACTTGTTGGCCAGATCCTGGGCTACCACTGGTTTGGATCACGTAGTAATGTGGTATCACACTGAAACAGTCGACTAAACCTGGTCACGGCCAATATTTTAGGGGATAACGCATGTTAGGTCTAGGTTAGGTCTGGGATTTGCACTCATCAGGCTCATACTTTCGCATATTTCTCATACTTGATGGCCAGATTCTGGGCTTTTTTTGGCTTGGACCACGTAGCAATGTGGTACCACACTGAAACTGTCTATCAAACCTAGTTTCGATCAATATCTTAGAGGATAACGCATGTTAGGTTTAGGTTAGGTCTGGGATTTGCACTCATCAGGCTCATACTTTCGCATATTTCTCATACTTGATGGCCAGATTCTGGGCTTTTTCCGGTATGGGTCACGTGGTAATGTGGTACCACACTGAAGCAGCGAACTAAACCTGTTCTCGATCAACATTTTAGAGGATAAATCATGTTAGGTATAGGTTAGGTCTGGGATTTGCTCTCATCAGACTCATACTTTCGCATATTTATCAATCTTGTTGGCCAGATCCTGGGCTTCCACTGGTTTGCATCACGTAGTAATGTGTTACCACACTGAAACAGTCGATTAAACCTGGTTTCGATCAATATTTTAGAGGATATCTCATGTTAGGTCTGGGTTAGGTCTAGGATTTGCCCTCATCAGGCTCATACTTTCGCATACTTCTCATACTTGATGGCCAGATTCTGGGCTTTTTCCGGTATGGGTCACGTGGTTATGTGGTACCACACTGAAACAGTCAATTAAGCCTAGTCTGGGTCTACATTTCAAAGGATAAATCATGTTAGGCCTAGGTTAGGTCTGGGATTTGCAATCATCAGGCTTATACTTTCGCATATATCTCATACTTGATGGCCAAATTCTGATCTTTTTTTTGCTTGGATCACGTAGTAATGGGGTACCACACTGAAACAGTCTATTAAACCTCGTTTCGATCAATATCTTAGCGGATAACGCAAGTTAGGTCTAGGTTAGGTCTAGGATTTGCCCTCATCAGGCTCATACTTTCGCATATTTCTCATACTTGATAGCCAGATTCTGGGCTTTTTTCGGCTTGGATCACGTAGCAATGTGGTTCCACACTGAAACTGTCTATCAAACCTGGTTTCGATCAATATTTTAGAGGATAACGCATGTTAGGTCTAGGTTTGGCCTGGGATTTGCCCTCATCAGGATCATACTTTCGCATATTTCTGATACTTGATGGCCAGATTCTGGGCTTTTTCCGGTATGGATCACGTATTAATGTGAAACCACACTGAAACAGTCGACTAAACCTGCAGTCGATCAACATTTCAGAGGATAACGCATGTTAGGTCAAGGTTAAGTCTGGGATTTGCTTTCATCAGGCTCATACTTTTGCATATTTCTCATACTCGATGGCCAGATCCTGGGCCTTTTCCGGTATGGATCACGTAGTTATGTGGTACCACACTGAAGCAGTCGACTAAACCTGGTCTAGATCAATATCTTAGAGGATATCTCATGTTAGGTCTGGGTTAGGTCTGGGATTTGCTCTCATCAGACTCACACTTTCGCATATTTATCAATCTTGTTGGCCAGATCCTGGGCTTCCACTGGTTTGGATGACGTAGTAATGCGGTACCACACTGAAACAGTCAACTAAACCCGGTTTCGATCAATATTTTAGGGGATAACGCATGTTAGGTCTAGGTCTGGTCTGGGATTTGCACTCATCAGGCTCATACTTTCGCATATTTCTCATACTTGATGGTCAGATTCTGATCTTTTTTCTGCTTGGATCACGTAGTAATAGGGTACCACACTGAAACAGTCTATTAAACCTGGTTTCGATCAATCTCTTAGCGGATAACGCATGTTAGGTCCAGGTTAGGTCTGGGATTTGCTCTCATCAGGCTCATAGTTTCGCATATTTCTCATACTTGATGGCCAGATTCTGGGCTTTTTTTGGTTTGGATCACGTAGCAATGTGGTACCACACTGAAACTGTCTATCAAACCTGGTTTCGATCAATATTTTAGGGGATAACGCATGTTAGGTCTAGGTTAGGTCTGGGATTTGCACTCATCAGGCTCATACTTTCGCATATTTCTCATACTTGATGGCCAGATTCTGGGCTTTTTTTGGCTTGGATCACGCAGCAATGTGGTACCACACTGAAACTGTCTATCAAACCTGGTTTCGATCAATATCTTAGCGGATAACGCATGTTAGGTCCAGGTTAGGTCTGGGATTTGCTCTCATCAGGCTCATAGTTTCGCATATTTCTCATACTTGTTGGCCAGATCCTGGGCTTCCACTGGTTTGGATCACGTAGTAATGTGGTATCACACTGAAACAGTCGACTAAACCTGGTCACGGCCAATATTTTAGGGGATAACGCATGTTAGGTCTAGGTTAGGTCTGGGATTTGCACTCATCAGGCACATACTTTCGCATATTTCTCATACTTGATGGCCAGATTCTGGGCTTTTTTTGGCTTGGACCACGTAGCAATGTGGTACCACACTGAAACTGTCTATCAAACCTGGTTTCGATCAATATCTTAGAGGATAACGCATGTTAGGTTTAGGTTAGGTCTGGGATTTGCACTCATCAGGCTCATACTTTCGCATATTTCTCATACTTGATGGCCAGATTCTGGGCTTTTTTTGGTTTGGATCACGTAGCAATGTGGTACCACACTGAAACTGTCTATCAAACCTGGTTTCGATCAATATCTTAGAGGATAACGCATGTTAGGTTTAGGTTAGGTCTGGGATTTGCTCTCATCAGGCTCATACTTTCGCATATTTCTCATACTTGTTGGCCAGATCCTGGGCTACCACTGGTTTGGATCACGTAGTAATGTGGTATCACACTGAAACAGTCGACTAAACCTGGTCACGGCCAATATTTTAGGGGATAACGCATGTTAGGTCTAGGTTAGGTCTGGGATTTGCACTCATCAGGCTCATACTTTCGCATATTTCTCATACTTGATGGCCAGATTCTGGGCTTTTTTTGGCTTGGACCACGTAGCAATGTGGTACCACACTGAAACTGTCTATCAAACCTAGTTTCGATCAATATCTTAGAGGATAACGCATGTTAGGTTTAGGTTAGGTCTGGGATTTGCACTCATCAGGCTCATACTTTCGCATATTTCTCATACTTGATGGCCAGATTCTGGGCTTTTTCCGGTATGGGTCACGTGGTAATGTGGTACCACACTGAAGCAGCGAACTAAACCTGTTCTCGATCAACATTTTAGAGGATAAATCATGTTAGGTATAGGTTAGGTCTGGGATTTGCTCTCATCAGACTCATACTTTCGCATATTTATCAATCTTGTTGGCCAGATCCTGGGCTTCCACTGGTTTGCATCACGTAGTAATGTGTTACCACACTGAAACAGTCGATTAAACCTGGTTTCGATCAATATTTTAGAGGATATCTCATGTTAGGTCTGGGTTAGGTCTAGGATTTGCCCTCATCAGGCTCATACTTTCGCATACTTCTCATACTTGATGGCCAGATTCTGGGCTTTTTCCGGTATGGGTCACGTGGTTATGTGGTACCACACTGAAACAGTCAATTAAGCCTAGTCTGGGTCTACATTTCAAAGGATAAATCATGTTAGGCCTAGGTTAGGTCTGGGATTTGCAATCATCAGGCTTATACTTTCGCATATATCTCATACTTGATGGCCAAATTCTGATCTTTTTTTTGCTTGGATCACGTAGTAATGGGGTACCACACTGAAACAGTCTATTAAACCTCGTTTCGATCAATATCTTAGCGGATAACGCAAGTTAGGTCTAGGTTAGGTCTAGGATTTGCCCTCATCAGGCTCATACTTTCGCATATTTCTCATACTTGATAGCCAGATTCTGGGCTTTTTTCGGCTTGGATCACGTAGCAATGTGGTTCCACACTGAAACTGTCTATCAAACCTGGTTTCGATCAATATTTTAGAGGATAACGCATGTTAGGTCTAGGTTTGGCCTGGGATTTGCCCTCATCAGGATCATACTTTCGCATATTTCTGATACTTGATGGCCAGATTCTGGGCTTTTTCCGGTATGGATCACGTATTAATGTGAAACCACACTGAAACAGTCGACTAAACCTGCAGTCGATCAACATTTCAGAGGATAACGCATGTTAGGTCAAGGTTAAGTCTGGGATTTGCTTTCATCAGGCTCATACTTTTGCATATTTCTCATACTCGATGGCCAGATCCTGGGCCTTTTCCGGTATGGATCACGTAGTTATGTGGTACCACACTGAAGCAGTCGACTAAACCTGGTCTAGATCAATATCTTAGAGGATATCTCATGTTAGGTCTGGGTTAGGTCTGGGATTTGCTCTCATCAGACTCACACTTTCGCATATTTATCAATCTTGTTGGCCAGATCCTGGGCTTCCACTGGTTTGGATGACGTAGTAATGCGGTACCACACTGAAACAGTCAACTAAACCCGGTTTCGATCAATATTTTAGGGGATAACGCATGTTAGGTCTAGGTCTGGTCTGGGATTTGCACTCATCAGGCTCATACTTTCGCATATTTCTCATACTTGATGGTCAGATTCTGATCTTTTTTCTGCTTGGATCACGTAGTAATAGGGTACCACACTGAAACAGTCTATTAAACCTGGTTTCGATCAATCTCTTAGCGGATAACGCATGTTAGGTCCAGGTTAGGTCTGGGATTTGCTCTCATCAGGCTCATAGTTTCGCATATTTCTCATACTTGATGGCCAGATTCTGGGCTTTTTTTGGTTTGGATCACGTAGCAATGTGGTACCACACTGAAACTGTCTATCAAACCTGGTTTCGATCAATATTTTAGGGGATAACGCATGTTAGGTCTAGGTTAGGTCTGGGATTTGCACTCATCAGGCTCATACTTTCGCATATTTCTCATACTTGATGGCCAGATTCTGGGCTTTTTTTGGCTTGGATCACGCAGCAATGTGGTACCACACTGAAACTGTCTATCAAACCTGGTTTCGATCAATATCTTAGCGGATAACGCATGTTAGGTCCAGGTTAGGTCTGGGATTTGCTCTCATCAGGCTCATAGTTTCGCATATTTCTCATACTTGTTGGCCAGATCCTGGGCTTCCACTGGTTTGGATCACGTAGTAATGTGGTATCACACTGAAACAGTCGACTAAACCTGGTCACGGCCAATATTTTAGGGGATAACGCATGTTAGGTCTAGGTTAGGTCTGGGATTTGCACTCATCAGGCACATACTTTCGCATATTTCTCATACTTGATGGCCAGATTCTGGGCTTTTTTTGGCTTGGACCACGTAGCAATGTGGTACCACACTGAAACTGTCTATCAAACCTGGTTTCGATCAATATCTTAGAGGATAACGCATGTTAGGTTTAGGTTAGGTCTGGGATTTGCACTCATCAGGCTCATACTTTCGCATATTTCTCATACTTGATGGCCAGATTCTGGGCTTTTTCCGGTATGGGTCACGTGGTAATGTGGTACCACACTGAAGCAGCGAACTAAACCTGTTCTCGATCAACATTTTAGAGGATAAATCATGTTAGGTATAGGTTAGGTCTGGGATTTGCTCTCATCAGACTCATACTTTCGCATATTTATCAATCTTGTTGGCCAGATCCTGGGCTTCCACTGGTTTGCATCACGTAGTAATGTGTTACCACACTGAAACAGTCGATTAAACCTGGTTTCGATCAATATTTTAGAGGATATCTCATGTTAGGTCTGGGTTAGGTCTAGGATTTGCCCTCATCAGGCTCCTACTTTCGCATACTTCTCATACTTGATGGCCAGATTCTGGGCTTTTTCCGGTATGGGTCACGTGGTTATGTGGTACCACACTGAAACAGTCAATTAAGCCTAGTCTGGGTCTACATTTCAAAGGATAAATCATGTTAGGCCTAGGTTAGGTCTGGGATTTGCAATCATCAGGCTTATACTTTCGCATATATCTCATACTTGATGGCCAAATTCTGACCTTTTTTTTGCATGGATCACGTAGTAATGGGGTACCACACTGAAACAGTCTATTAAACCTCGTTTCGATCAATATCTTAGCGGATAACGCAAGTTAGGTCTAGGGTAGGTCTAGGATTTGCCCTCATCAGGCTCATACTTTCGCATATTTCTCATACTTGATAGCCAGATTCTGGGCTTTTTTCGGCTTGGATCACGTAGCAATGTGGTTCCACACTGAAACTGTCTATCAAACCTGGTTTCGATCAATATTTCAGAGGATAACGCATGTTAGGTCTAGGTTTGGCCTGGGATTTGCCCTCATCAGGATCATACTTTCGCATATTTCTGATACTTGATGGCCAGATTCTGGGCTTTTTCCGGTATGGATCACGTATTGATGTGAAACCACACTGAAACACTCGACTAAACCTGGTGTCGATCAACATTTCAGAGGATAACGCATGTTAGGTCTAGGTTAAGTCTGGGATTTGCTCTCATCAGGCTCATACTTTTGCATATTTCTCATACTCGATGGCCAGATCCTGGGCCTTTTCCGGTATGGATCACGTAGTTATGTGGTACCACACTGAAGCAGTCGACTAAACCTGGTCTCGATCAATATCTTAGAGGATATCTCATGTTAGGTCTGGGTTAGGTCTGGGATTTGCTCTCATCAGACTCACACTTTCGCATATTTATCGATCTTGTTGGCCAGATCCTGGGCTTCCACTGGTTTGGATGACGTAGTAATGCGGTACCACACTGAAACAGTCAACTAAACCCGGTTTCGATCAATATTTTAGAGGATAACACATGTTAGGTCTAGGTTAGGTCTGGGATTTGCACTCATCAGGCTCATACTTTCGCAAATTTCTCATACTTGATGGCCAGATTCTGATCTTTTTTTTGCTTGGATCACGTAGTAATGGGGTACCACACTGAAACAGTCGACTAAACCTGGTCACGATCAATATTTTAGGGGATAACGCATGTTAGGTCTAGGTTAGGTCTGGGATTTGCACTCATCAGGCTCATACTTTCGCATATTTCTCATACTTGATTGCCAGATTCTGGGCTTTTTTTGGCTTGGATCACGTAGCAATGTGGTACCACACTGAAACTGTCTATCAAACCTGGTTTCGATGAATATTTTAGGGGATAACGTATGTTAGGTCTAGGTTAGGTCTGGGATTTGCACTCATCAGGCTCATACTTTCGCATATTTCTCATACTTGATGGGCAGATTCTGGGCTTTTTCCGGTATGGATCACGTATTAATGTGATACCACACTGAAACAGTCGACCAAACCTGGTGTCGATCAACATTTCAGAGGATAACGCATATGATGGCTGGGTTAGGTCTGGGATTTGCCCTCTTCAGTCTCATACTTTCGCATTCTTCACATACTTCTTGAACAGATCCTGGGTTTTTTCTGGTTGGGATCACATAGTAATGTGTTACCACACTGAAACAGTCGATTAAACCTGGTTTCGATCAGTATCTTAGAGGATAACACATGTTAGGTCTAGGTCAGGTCTGGGATTTGCACTCATCAGGCTCATACTTTCGCATATTTCTCATACTTGATGGTCAGATTCTGATCTTTTTTCTGCTTGGATCACGTAGTAATGGGGTACCACACTGAAACAGTCAACTAAACCTGGTCACGGCCAATATTTTAGGGGATAACGCATGTTAGGTCTAGGTTAGGTCTGGGATTTGCACTCATCAGGCTCATACTTTCGCATATTTCTCATACTTGATGGCCAGATTCTGGGCTTTTTTTGGCTTGGACCACGTAGCAATGTGGTACCACACTGAAACTGTCTATCAAACCTGGTTTCGATCAATATCTTAGAGGATAACGCATGTTAGGTTTAGGTTAGGTCTGGGATTTGCACTCATCAGGCTCATACTTTCGCATATTTCTCATACTTGATGGCCAGATTCTGGGCTTTTTCCGGTATGGGTCACGTGGTAATGTGGTACCACACTGAAGCAGCGAACTAAACCTGTTCTCGATCAACATTTTAGAGGATAAATCATGTTAGGTATAGGTTAGGTCTGGGATTTGCTCTCATCAGACTCATACTTTCGCATATTTATCAATCTTGTTGGCCAGATCCTGGGCTTCCACTGGTTTGCATCACGTAGTAATGTGTTACCACACAGAAACAGTCGATTAAACCTGGTTTCGATCAATATTTTAGAGGATATCTCATGTTAGGTCTGGGTTAGGTCTAGGATTTGCCCTCATCAGCCTCATACTTTCGCATACTTCTCATACTTGTTGGCCAGATCCTGGGCTTCCACTGGTTTGGATCACGTAGCAATGTGGTACCACACTGAAACTGTCTATCAAACCTGGTTTCGATGAATATTTAAGGGGATAACGCATGTTAGGTCTAGGTTAGGACTGGGATTTGCACTCATCAGGCTCATACTTTCGCATATTTCTCATACTTGATGGCCAGATTCTGGGCTTTTTTTGGCTTGGATCACGTAGCAATGTGGTACCACACTGAAACTGTCTATCAAACCTGGTTTCGATGAATATTTTAGGGGATAACGCATGTTAGGTCTAGGTTAGGACTGGGATTTGCACTCATCAGGCTCATACTTTCGCATATTTCTCATACTTGATGGTCAGATTCTGGGCTTTTTCCGGTATGGGTCACGTGGTAATGTGGTACCACACTGGAACAGTCAATTAAGCCTAGTCTGGGTCAACATTTCAAAGGATAACGCATGTTAGGTATAGGTTAGGTCTGGGATTTGCTCTCATCAGGCTCATACTTTCGCATATTTATCAATCTTGTTGACCAGATCCTGGGCTTCCACTGGTTTGCATCACGTAGTAATGTGTTACCACACTGAAACAGTCGATTAAACCTGGTTTCGATCAATATTTTAGAGGATATCTCATGTTAGGTCTGGGTTAGGTCTAGGATATGCCCTCATCAGGCTCATACTTTCGCATACTTCTCATACTTGATGGCCAGATTCTGGGCTTTTTCCGGTATGGGTCACGTGGTTATGTGGTACCACACTGAAACAGTCAATTAAGCCTAGTCTCGGTCTACATTTCAAAGGATAAATCATGCTAGGCCTAGGTTAGGTCTGGGATTTGCAATCATCAGGCTTATACTTTCGCATATATCTCATACTTGATGGCCAAATTCTGATCTTTTTTTTGCTTGGATCACGTAGTAATGGGGTACCACACTGAAACAGTCTATTAAACCTCGTTTCGATCAATATCTTAGCGGATAACGCAAGTTAGGTCTAGGTTAGGTCTAGGATTTGCCCTCATCAGGCTCATACTTTCGCATATTTCTCATACTTGATGGCCAGATCCTGGGCTTTTTCCGGTTTGGATCACATAGTAGTGTGGTACCACACTGAAACAGTCGACTAAACCTGGTCACGATCAATATTTTAGCGGATAACGCATGTTAGGCCTAGGTTAGGTCTGGGATTTGCTCCCATCAGGCTCATACTTTTGCATATTTATCAATCTTCTTGGCCAGATCCTGGGCTTCCACTAGTTTCGATCACATAGTAATGTGGTACCACACTGAAACTGTCAATTAAACCCGGTTTCGATCAATATTTTAGGGGATAACGCATGTTAGGTTTAGGTTAGGTCTGGGATTTGCCCTCATCAGGCTCATTCTTTCGCATATTTCTCATACTTGATGGCCAGATTCTGGGCTTTTTTTGGCTTGGATCACGTAGCAATGTGGTACCACACTGAAACTGTCTATCAAACCTGGTTTCGATGAATATTTTAGGGGATAACGCATGTTAGGTCTAGGTCAGGTCTGGGATTTGCACTCATCAGGCTCATACTTTCGCATATTTCTTATACTTGATGGCCAGATTCTGGGCTTTTTTTGGCTTGGATCACGTAGCAATGTGGTACCACACTGAAACTGTCTATCAAACCTGGTTTCGATCAATATCTTAGAGGATAACGCATGTTAGGTTTAGGTTAGGTCTGGGATTTGCTCTCATCAGGCTCATTCTTTCGCATATTTCTCATACTTGTTGGCCAGATCCTGGGCTTCCACTGGTTTGGATCACGTAGTAATGTGGTATCACACTGAAACAGTCGACTACACCTGGTCACGATCAATATCTTAGAGGATTTCGCATGTTAGGTCTAGGTTAGGTCTGGGATTTGCACTCATCAGGCTCATACTTTCGCATATTTCTCATACTTGATGGCCAGATTCTGGGCTTTTTTTGGCTTGGATCACGTAGCAATATGGTACCACACTGAAACTGTCTATCAAACCTGGTTTCGATCAATATCTTAGAGGATAACGCATGTTAGGTTTAGGTTAGGTCTGGGATTTGCCCTCATCAGGCTCATTCTTTCGCATATTTCTCATACTTGTTGGCCAGATCCTGGGCTTCCACTGGTTTGGTTCACGTAGTAATGTGGTATCACACTGAAACAGTCGACTAAACCTGGTCACGATCAATATTTTAGGGGATAACGCATGTTAGGTCTAGGTTAGGTCTGGGATTTGCACTCATCAGGCTCATACTTTCGCATATTTCTCATACTTGATGGCCAGATTCTGGGCTTTTTTTGGCTTAGATCATGTAGTAATGTGGTACCAAACTGAAACAGTATATTAAACCTGGTTTCGATCATTATTTTAGAGGATGACGCATGCTAGGTATAGGTTAGGTCTGGGATTTGCTCTCATCAGACTCACACTTTCGCATATTTCTCATACTTGATGGTCAGATTCTGGGCTTTTTACGGTATGGGTCACGTGGTAATGTGGTACCACACTGGAACAGTCAATTAAGCCTAGTCTGGGTCAACTTTTCAAAGGATAACGCATGTTAGGTATAGGTTAGGTCTGGGATTTGCTCTCATCAGGCTCATACTTTCGCATATTTATCAATCTTGTTGACCAGATCCTGGGCTTTTTCTGGTATGGATCACGTAGTAATGTGGTACCACACTGAAGCAGCGAACTAAACCTGTTCTCGATCAACATTTTAGAGGATAAATCATGTTAGGTATAGGTTAGGTCTGGGATTTGCTCTCATCAGACTCATACTTTCGCATATTTATCAATCTTGTTGGCCAGATTCTGGGCTTTTTCCGGTATGGATCACGTATTAATGTGATACCACACTGAAACAGTCGATTAAACCTGGTGTCGATCAACATTTCAGAGGATAACGCATATGATGGCTGGGTTAGGTCTGGGATTTGCCCTCTTCAGTCTCATACTTTCGCATTCTTCACATACTTCTTGAACAGATCCTGGGCTTCCACTGGTTTGCATCACGTAGTAATGTGTTACCACACTGAAACAGTCGATTAAACCTGGTTTCGATCAATATTTTAGAGGATATCTCATGTTAGGTCTGGGTTAGGTCTAGGATTTGCCCTCATCAGTCTCATACTTTCGCATACTTCTCATACTCGATGGACAGATTCTGGGCTTTTTCCGGTATGGGTCACGTGGTTATGTGGTACCAAACTGAAACAGTCAATTAAGCCTAGTCTGGGTCTACATTTCAAAGGATAAATCATGTTAGGCCTAGGTTAGGTCTGGGATTTGCAATCATCAGGCTTATACTTTCGCATATATCTCATACTTGATGGCCAAATTCTGATCTTTTTTTTGCTTGGATCACGTAGTAATGGGGTACCACACTGAAACAGTCTATTAAACCTCGTTTCGATCAATATTTTAGAGGATAACGCATGTTAGGTCTTGGTTAGGTCTAGGATTTGCTGTCATCAGGCTCATACTTTTGCATATTTCTCATACTCGATGGCCAGATCCTGGCCTTTTCCGGTATGGATCACGTAGTTATGTGGTACCACACTGAAGCAGTCGACTAAACCTGGTCTCGATCAATATTTTAGAGGATAACGCATGTTAGGTCTAGGTTTGGCCTGGGATTTGCCCTCATCAGGATAATACTTTCGCATATTTCTGATACTTGATGGCCAGATTCTGGGCTTTTTTTGGCTTGGATCACGCAGCAATGTGGTACCACACTGAAACTGTCTATCAAACCTGGTTTCGATCAATATCTTAGAGGATAACGCATGTTAGGTTTAGGTTAGGTCTGGGATTTGCTCTCATCAGACTCACACTTTCGCATATTTATCAATCTTGTTGGCCAGATCCTGGGCTTCCACTGGTTTGGATGACGTAGTAATGTGGTGCCACACTGAAACAGTCAACTAAACCCGGTTTCGATCAATATTTTAGAGGATAACACATGTTAGGTCTAGGTTAGGTCTGGGATTTGCACTCATCAGGCTCATACTTTCACATATTTCTCATACTTGATGGCCAGATTCTGATCTTTTTTTTGCTTGGATCACGTAGTAATGGGGTACCACACTGAAACAGTCGACTAAACCTGGTCACGATCAATATTTTAGAGGATAACGCATGTTAGGTCCAGGTTAGGTCTGAGATTTGCTCTCATCAGGCTCATACTTTCGCATATTTCTCATACTTGATGGCCACATTCTGATCTTTTTTTTGCTTGGACCACGTAGTAATGGGGTACCACACTGAAACAGTCGACCAAACCTGGTCACGATCAATATTTTAGAGTATAACACATGTTAGGTCTAGGTTAGATCTGGGATTTGCACTCATCAGGCTCATACTTACGCATATTTCTCATACTTGATGGCCAGATTCTGATCTTTTTTTTGCTTGGATCACGTAGTAATGGGGTACCACACTGAAACAGTCGACTAAACCTGGTCACGATCAATATTTTAGGGGATAACGCATGTTAGGCCTAGGTTAGGTCCGGGAATTGCACTCATCAGGCTCATACTTTTGCATATTTATGAATCTTGTTGGCCAGATCCTGTGCTTCCACTAGTTGGGATCGCATAGTAATGTGGTACCACACTGACACAGACAATTAAACCTGGTTTCGATCAATATTTTAGAGGATAACACATGTTAGGTCTAGGATAGGCCTGGGATTTGCAGTCATCAGGCTCATACTTTCGCATATTTCACATACTTGATGGCCAGATTCTGGGCTTTTTTAGGCTTCGATTACGTAGCAACGTGGTACCACACTGAAACTGTCTATCAAACCTGGTTTCGATCAATATTTTAGAAGATAACGCATGTTAGGTCCAGGTTAGGTCTGGGATTTGCTCTCATCAGGCTTATACTTTCGCATATTTGTCATACTTGATGGCCAGATTCTGGGCTTTTTTTGGCTTAGATCACGTAGTAATGTGGAACCGAACTGAAACAGTCTACCAAACCTGGTCTCGATCAATATTTCAGAGGACAACGCATGTTAGGTCTGGGTTAGGTCTAGGATATGCCCTAGTCAGGCTCATACTTTCGCATATTTCTCACCCTTGATGGCCAGTTTCTGGGCTTTATCCGGTATGGGTCACGTGGTAATGTGGTACCACACTGAAACAGTCAATTAAGCCTAGTCTGGGTCAACATTTCAAAGGATAACGCATGTTAGGTATAGGTTAGGTCTGGGATTTGCTCTCATCAGGCTCATACTTTCGCATATTTATCAATCTTGTTGGCCAGATCCTGGGCTTCCACTGGTTTGGATCACATAGTAATGTGGTACCACACTGACACAGTCAATTAAACCTGGTTTCGATCAATATTTTAGAGGATAACACATGTTAGGTCTAGGTTAGGTCTAGGATTTGCACTCATCAGGCTCATACTTTCGAATATTTCTCATACATGATGGCCAGATTCTGGGCTTTTTCCGGTATGGGCCACGTGATAATGTGGTACCACACTGAAACAGTCAATTAAGCCTAGTCTGGGTCAACATTTCAAAGGATAACGCATGTTAGGTATAGGTTAGGTCAGGGATTTGCTCACATCAGGCTCATACTTTCGCATGTTTATCGATCTTGTTGGCCAGATCCTGGGCTTCCACTGGTTTGGATCACATAGTAATGTGGGATCACACTGACACAGTCAATTAAACCTGGTTTCGATCAATATTTTAGAGGATAACACATGTTAGGTCTAGGTTAGGTCTAGGATTTGCACTCATCGGGCTTATACTTTCGCATATTTCTCATACTTGATGGTCAGATTCTGGGCTTTTTCCGGTATGGGTCACGTGGTAATGTGGTACCACACTGAAACAGTCAATTAAACCTGGTTTCGATCAATATCTTAGAGGATATCGCATGTTAGGTCTAGGTTAGGTCTGGGATTTGCTCTCATCAGGCTCATACTTTCGCATATTTCTCATACTTGATGGCCAGATTCTGGGCTTTTTTTGGCTTAGATCACGTAGTAATGTGGAACCAAACTGAAACAGTATATTAAACCCGGTCTCGATCAATATTTCAGAGGATATCGCATGTTAGGTCTAGGTCAGGTCTGGGATTTGCTCTCATCAGGCTCATACTTTCGCATATTTCTCATACTTGATGGCCCGATTCTGGGCTATTTCCGGTATGGATCACGTAGTAATGTGATACCACACTGAAACAGTCCATCAAACCTGGTTTCGATCGATATTTTAGAGGATAACGCATGTTAGGTCCAGATTAGGTCTGTGATTCGCTCTCATCAGGCTCATACCGTCGCATATTTCTCATACTTGATGGCCAGATTCTGGGCTTTCTCCGGTATGGGTCACGTAGTAATGTGATACCACACTGAAACAGTCGACTAAACCTGGTCTCGATCAATATTTCAGAGAATAACGCATATTAGGTCTAGGTTAGGTCTGTGATTCGCTCTCATCAGGCTCATACTTTCGCATATTTCTCATACTTGATGGCCAGATTCTGATCTTTTTTTTGCTTGGGTCACGTAGTAATGGGGTACCACACTGAAACAGTCGACTAAACCTGGTCTCGATCAATATTTCAGAGAATAACGCATATTAGGTCTAGGTTAGGTCTGGGATTTGCTCCCATCAGACTCATACTTTCGGATATTTATCAATCTTGTTGGCCAGATCCTGGGCTTCCACTGGTTTGGATGACGTAGTAATGTGGTGCCACACTGAAACAGTCAACTAAACCCGGTTTCGATCAATATCTTAGAGGATAACGCATGTTAGGTTTAGGTTAGGTCTGGGATTTGCTCTCATCAGACTCACACTTTCGCATATTTATCAATCTTGTTGGCCAGATCCTGGGCTTCCACTGGTTTGGATGACGTAGTAATGTGGTGCCACACTGAAACAGTCAACTAAACCCGGTTTCGATCAATATTTTAGAGGATAACACATGTTAGGTCTAGGTTAGGTCTGGGATTTGCACTCATCAGGCTCATACTTTCACATATTTCTCATACTTGATGGCCAGATTCTGATCTTTTTTTTGCTTGGATCACGTAGTAATGGGGTACCACACTGAAACAGTCGACTAAACCTGGTCACGATCAATATTTTAGAGGATAACGCATGTTAGGTCCAGGTTAGGTCTGAGATTTGCTCTCATCAGGCTCATACTTTCGCATATTTCTCATACTTGATGGCCACATTCTGATCTTTTTTTTGCTTGGACCACGTAGTAATGGGGTACCACACTGAAACAGTCGACCAAACCTGGTCACGATCAATATTTTAGAGTATAACACATGTTAGGTCTAGGTTAGATCTGGGATTTGCACTCATCAGGCTCATACTTACGCATATTTCTCATACTTGATGGCCAGATTCTGATCTTTTTTTTGCTTGGATCACGTAGTAATGGGGTACCACACTGAAACAGTCGACTAAACCTGGTCACGATCAATATTTTAGGGGATAACGCATGTTAGGCCTAGGTTAGGTCCGGGAATTGCACTCATCAGGCTCATACTTTTGCATATTTATGAATCTTGTTGGCCAGATCCTGTGCTTCCACTAGTTGGGATCGCATAGTAATGTGGTACCACACTGACACAGACAATTAAACCTGGTTTCGATCAATATTTTAGAGGATAACACATGTTAGGTCTAGGATAGGCCTGGGATTTGCAGTCATCAGGCTCATACTTTCGCATATTTCACATACTTGATGGCCAGATTCTGGGCTTTTTTAGGCTTCGATTACGTAGCAACGTGGTACCACACTGAAACTGTCTATCAAACCTGGTTTCGATCAATATTTTAGAAGATAACGCATGTTAGGTCCAGGTTAGGTCTGGGATTTGCTCTCATCAGGCTTATACTTTCGCATATTTGTCATACTTGATGGCCAGATTCTGGGCTTTTTTTGGCTTAGATCACGTAGTAATGTGGAACCGAACTGAAACAGTCTACCAAACCTGGTCTCGATCAATATTTCAGAGGACAACGCATGTTAGGTCTGGGTTAGGTCTAGGATATGCCCTAGTCAGGCTCATACTTTCGCATATTTCTCACCCTTGATGGCCAGTTTCTGGGCTTTATCCGGTATGGGTCACGTGGTAATGTGGTACCACACTGAAACAGTCAATTAAGCCTAGTCTGGGTCAACATTTCAAAGGATAACGCATGTTAGGTATAGGTTAGGTCTGGGATTTGCTCTCATCAGGCTCATACTTTCGCATATTTATCAATCTTGTTGGCCAGATCCTGGGCTTCCACTGGTTTGGATCACATAGTAATGTGGTACCACACTGACACAGTCAATTAAACCTGGTTTCGATCAATATTTTAGAGGATAACACATGTTAGGTCTAGGTTAGGTCTAGGATTTGCACTCATCAGGCTCATACTTTCGAATATTTCTCATACATGATGGCCAGATTCTGGGCTTTTTCCGGTATGGGCCACGTGATAATGTGGTACCACACTGAAACAGTCAATTAAGCCTAGTCTGGGTCAACATTTCAAAGGATAACGCATGTTAGGTATAGGTTAGGTCAGGGATTTGCTCACATCAGGCTCATACTTTCGCATGTTTATCGATCTTGTTGGCCAGATCCTGGGCTTCCACTGGTTTGGATCACATAGTAATGTGGGATCACACTGACACAGTCAATTAAACCTGGTTTCGATCAATATTTTAGAGGATAACACATGTTAGGTCTAGGTTAGGTCTAGGATTTGCACTCATCGGGCTTATACTTTCGCATATTTCTCATACTTGATGGTCAGATTCTGGGCTTTTTCCGGTATGGGTCACGTGGTAATGTGGTACCACACTGAAACAGTCAATTAAACCTGGTTTCGATCAATATCTTAGAGGATATCGCATGTTAGGTCTAGGTTAGGTCTGGGATTTGCTCTCATCAGGCTCATACTTTCGCATATTTCTCATACTTGATGGCCAGATTCTGGGCTTTTTTTGGCTTAGATCACGTAGTAATGTGGAACCAAACTGAAACAGTATATTAAACCCGGTCTCGATCAATATTTCAGAGGATATCGCATGTTAGGTCTAGGTCAGGTCTGGGATTTGCTCTCATCAGGCTCATACTTTCGCATATTTCTCATACTTGATGGCCCGATTCTGGGCTATTTCCGGTATGGATCACGTAGTAATGTGATACCACACTGAAACAGTCCATCAAACCTGGTTTCGATCGATATTTTAGAGGATAACGCATGTTAGGTCCAGATTAGGTCTGTGATTCGCTCTCATCAGGCTCATACCGTCGCATATTTCTCATACTTGATGGCCAGATTCTGGGCTTTCTCCGGTATGGGTCACGTAGTAATGTGATACCACACTGAAACAGTCGACTAAACCTGGTCTCGATCAATATTTCAGAGAATAACGCATATTAGGTCTAGGTTAGGTCTGTGATTCGCTCTCATCAGGCTCATACTTTCGCATATTTCTCATACTTGATGGCCAGATTCTGATCTTTTTTTTGCTTGGGTCACGTAGTAATGGGGTACCACACTGAAACAGTCGACTAAACCTGGTCTCGATCAATATTTCAGAGAATAACGCATATTAGGTCTAGGTTAGGTCTGGGATTTGCTCCCATCAGACTCATACTTTCGGATATTTATCAATCTTGTTGGCCAGATCCTGGGCTTCCACTGGTTTGGATGACGTAGTAATGTGGTGCCACACTGAAACAGTCAACTAAACCCGGTTTCGATCAATATTTTAGAGGATAACACATGTTAGGTCTAGGTTAGGTCTGGGATTTGCACTCATCAGGCTCATACTTTCGCATATTTCTCATACTTGATGGCCAGATTCTGATCTTTTTTTTGCTTGGGTCACGTAGTAATGGGGTACCACACTGAAACAGTCGACTAAACCTGGTCACGATCAATATTTTAGAGGATAACACATGTTATGTCTAGGTTAGATCTGGGATTTGCACTCATCAGGCTCATACTTATGCATATTTCTCATACTTGATGGCCAGATTCTGATCTTTTTTTTGCTTGGATCACGTAGTAATGGGGTACCACACTGAAACAGTCGACTAAACCTGGTCACGATCAATATTTTAGGGGATAACGCATGTTAGGCCTAGGTTAGGTCTGGGAATTGCACTCATCAGGCTCATACTTTCGCATATTTCTCATACTTGATGGCCAGATTCTGGGCTTTTTCCGGTATGGGTCACGTGGTAATGTGGTACCACACTGAAACAGTCAACTAAACCTGGTTTCGATCAATATCTTAGAGGATATCGCATGTTATGTCTAGGTTAGGTCTGGGATTTGCTCTCATCAGGCTCATACTTTCGCATATTTCTCATACTTGATGGCCAGATTCTGGGCTTTTTTTGGCTTAGATCACGTAGTAATGTGGAACCAAACTGAAACAGTATATTAAACCTGGTCTCGATCAATATTTCAGAGGATATCGCATGTTAGGTCTAGGTCAGGTCTGGGATTTGCTCTCATCAGGCTCATACTTTCGCATATTTCTCATACTTGATGGCCCGATTCTGGGCTATTTCCGGTATGGATCACGTAGTAATGTGATACCACACTGAAACAGTCCATCAAACCTGGTTTCGATCGATATTTTAGAGGATAACGCATGTTAGGTCCAGATTAGGTCTGTGATACGCTCTCATCAGGCTCATACCGTCGCATATTTCTCATACTTGATGGCCAGATTCTGGGCTTTCTCCGGTATGGGTCACGTAGTAATGTGATACCACACTGAAACAGTCGACTAAACCTGGTCTCGATCAATATTTCAGAGAATAACGCATATTAGGTCTAGGTTAGGTCTGTGATTCGCTCTCATCAGGCTCATACCGTCGCATATTCCTCATACTTGATGACCAGATTCTGGGCTTTTTTGGCTTGGATCACGTAACAATGTGGTACCACACTGAAACTGTCTATCAAACCTGGTTTCGATCAATATTTTAGAGGATAACGCATGTTAGGTCTAGGTTAGGTCTGAGATTTGCTCTCATCAGGCTCATGCTTTCGCATATTTCTCATACTTGATGGCCAGATTCTGGGCTTTCTCCGGTATGGGTCACGTAGTAATGTGATACCACACTGAAACAGTCGACTAAACCTGGTCTCGATCAATATTTCAGAGAATAACGCATATTAGGCCTAGGTTAGGTCTGGGATTTGCTACCATCAGACTCATACTTTCGTATATTTATCAATCTTCTTGGCCAGATCCTG